>NC_063203.1:31988110-32005610 GCF_017589495.1 Alosa alosa
TGGCTGTGTGGTACGACTCCTCATTCAGGAGGTTAGAAGCGGTGGCACGTGTGAGGGCGGGGCTAGTCTTCCGATTGGCTGATTCTAGGCTCCTCCCCCTGGACTGTGAGGAGTATGCATTGGCTCTGCAGAAGTACTCAAAAGTAATCAGAGACCTCGCATACACACACCCCGACGCCATCAGCATGTACAACGTCTCATTCGGTGAGTACACACACACACACACACACACACATACTGTACACACACACACACACACACACACACACATACACACACACATACTGTATACACACACACACACACATACTGTACACACACACATACACGCACACACACCCCGACGGCTACACTATACTGCAACATTTCTATCATTCTTTTCTGAAATAAAATATGAAATATGAAGAGAGTGGATGTGACAGGAAAATATCACTCATGCTGGAGCTAAGTTAATTTGGTTTACATCCAGAGCTTAAATTGGGTCTCCAATTTAGGACATTGTACTGTCTAGTCTTCTGCTACTTAACACATCCCTCTAGCCCTCAGACCTGGTGAAATATTAACCTAAGCATGTCATATGGCCATCTATGAAGATGCAATATGTTCCCAGCATTAGCACAACACTATGCGATGGTTAGCTTGTTACTGTGACTATATATGCTAAGTTTAACATCTCTTTACAGTAAGTAAGTGACTGACCTGTCTGGGTGCGTTTTGAGATGCCTGATGAAATTAGACGTTGTTGAACCGACCACAAAGTTATTGTAACTGAAAGTAATGATAAAAGGCACAACTCTGGGAGGACTTGCTGTTGATGCGTTTTTTTAGAGTGCGTTAGGTTGCACATTAAGGGGACATGCAGCTCGTCAAGCGTTGCCCAAAGCAGCAAGAAAATGAAATAGAAACACATGGATACATTTAGATTTCAAAACGTTGCACTGATTTTGAGACTTAAATCCGTCTCGAGTCCGAATCTCAGACTCGAGTCCCCATCTCTGACACACACACATAATTACACAAGCACAGACACACAAACACACTCACACGCATGGTCACACACACACACACACACACATAAACACACACACACATAAAGACACGCACACAGTAGACATGCAGGCATACGCACGCACATGCACACACACAGGCACGCACACACAGACTCACGCACACACACACACACAGGCACACACACGCACACACATATAAACATGAACACGTACATGCACGCATGCAAACACACACACACACACACTCATTTACATACACAACAGTGGCAAGAGTAGGGGCTGGAGTAGGAAATGGAGACAAATTGATTTATTTTTGTGGAGAGTTCTATCTTCTCATGTGTTGGAATAAACAGTAATAGAAATGATGAGCACTCTGATTAACATAAAAGCATGATGGGGTAATAGTCTCCCTCTCTCACTCCATCTCTCTCTCTCCCTCTCTCACTTCCACACTCTTCTCTCTCTCCTCACTCCATCTCTCTCTCTCCCTCTCTCTCTCCTCACTCCATCTCTCTCTCTTCTATTCTCTCTCTCCCTCTCTCTCTCCCTCTCTCTGTCACTTTCAGATCCTCTGTTCTCTGCAGTGCAGAACTTCACCAAAGCAGCAAGGGACTTTCACCAACGCCTGAATACACTCGACACTAGCAAGTAGGTTTTACACACACACACACACACACACACACACACACACACAGCCTTAGACACTGTGTGTATAGTGCTTAAAAGTTCAGATGGTGAATGACCAGCAGCTCATGTTTCTGTGTGTGTGTGTATATGTCTGTGTGTGTGTGTGTGTGTGTGTGTGTGTATGTGTTTGTGGTGTGTATGTGTGTGTGTGCGTGTTTGTGTGGTGTGTTTGTGTGTGTACAGCGATCTGAAGATGCGTATGGTGAATGACCAGCTTATGTACCTTGAGAGGGCGTTTGTGGATCCACTGGGGTTGCCTGGGCGACCATTCTACAGGTGGGTGTGTCTGTGATGTCATAAGGGTGAGACAGAGCTGCATTGTGATCCCTGTGATGCCTTTTGACGCGTTTGATGCCAGCTCTTGGGCTTGTCTCTCATTCTCGTCTCTGAAAGACTAACTGTATGAACACACCACCGGCAACATGTACACACCGTTTAGGCAGCTAGGTATTCCAGGCGCCTGCTGGAATGCTCAGTTATATGTCACATTTTAAAAGAACCGTTGGGATAATGTACATAACTACATTTAATAGTAAACATTACTTTATCAAGAAACGATAAAAATGTGAAATTGGGCTTGTCTCAATTTTGAATGATGGTCATTGACAGCATCTGGCAGCTACCTCAGAAAGTATAGCCTGTATGTCGCCACTATCCATAACCTAATCATGTAACGTTATTCACCCTATTGAAAAACACTTTTACAAACAGTAACTGGAACAAATGTTTTGTAGGAACCAAACAGTCTATGGGCTCTATTTTCACCATCAGAAACGCAGCACAAAGCTTATTATGACCATCAGAAACATGGCACAAAGCTTATTATGACCATCAGAAACATAACACAAAGCTTATTATGACCATCAGAAACATAACACAAAGCTTATTATGACCATCAGAAACATAACACAAAGCTTATTATGACCATCAGAAACGAGGCACAAAGCTTATTATGACCATCAGAAACATAACACAAAGCTTATTATGACCATCAGAAACGAGGCACAAAGCTTATTATGACTAACACAAAGCTTATTATGACCATCAGAAACGAGGCACAAAGCTTATTTTTATCAGTGTTAACGCCTAAAACACACCCATGACTGACAAACCCCTGAATGTATTTAAGCTTTTTGCCTTGTAACAAACTCAAATGGTTGTCAACAAATTAACGTCATGGGTACATTAAAACACGCGTTCAAAATGATCTCTATAATGCTCGGCTTTATTTATAACACTCTCGTGAGGGTGAGGAGGAAGGAGAAGAAAGAGAATATATATATAGATATATATAGAGATATATATAGAGAGAGAGAGAGAGGAGAGATATAGATATATAGAGATAGAGATAGAGAGAGAGAGATATATATAGAGGAGAGAGAGATAGAGGGAGATAGAGAGAGAGAGAGAGAGAGATATAGATATAGAGACAGAGAGAGAGATATATATAGAGATATATATACATAGTATATATATAGAGAGAGAGGGAGAGAGAGAGAGAGATATATAGAGAGAGAGATATAGAGAGAGAGAGAGAGAGATATAGAGAGAGAGAGGGAGAGAGAGAGAGAGAGAGAGAGAGAGAGAGAGATATATAGAGAGAGAGAGAGAGAGAGATATAGAGGGAGAGAGAGAGTGAGAGAGAGAGAGAGAGAGAGAGAGAGAGAGATATATAGAGAGAGAGATATATAGAGAGAGAGATATATAGAGAGAGAGAGATATCGTCCAAAAAAACGTGATGCACAACAAAAAAAAAAAATAAGCATCCAGCCATGGCGCCAGTCCACTAAACAAAACCAACAACAAAAACTCTGTATCTTCTTTCAGTCCCAAAAAATATAGTATTCCATGAGTCCAAGGTTGTTACAAGACAGTCTTTTAAACTCCAGCGAAAAAGGGAAAAAGGAAAAATGATCGATCTCACCTCCTTGAAAAAACAGCTGTAGAGTCAGATATTCAATGTAACGGGTGTATACAGAAAGCAGGACAATTCATTATTAATTCCATGAAGCGATTAGAGGATATCAGAACGCCAATAGACTTCTACCCCTTCATTCATTCATTTCCCCGGCTTTCTCCCCGCCACGCTTTAAAAACATAACGCGGACTCTCTGTGAGCGCTGCCATAGGGCAAGAACAGGAAAAGTGGGTGCGAGTGAGTGAAAAGGTGAGTGACAGTTCTGGGCCCTATCGTCTGCTAAATGCTTACTTGTCCTGGATCACTGACGCCCATAATCAAGATAGCAAGAGATTTACAAAGGTATAGAAATAGAGCTAAAAAGTACCTGGCCAGGTTTTAAACAGTATGAAGAGAGATAACCTAAATTGTTACTTTTACTTAGAGGCAGGCCTACTAAATATTTAGTAACACATCTGATATGTAACAATAGATAAGATCTGCCTTAATCAAATCATATGCCCATTTATGTGGCTGATGCTACATAGTCCCCCCCCCCCAGACTGGACATGGTGGGAGCAGGACCAAAGTAAGGCTTCAAATTGACTATATTCGCAGTGTCTGTGGAGTTATCAGGGAAAAGGACTTTATAATTCAGGGGCCCTAACTTCTTCTGTACAGTACATGGTTCTGTCCACTTAGGTGCCAGTTTGGCAGTGAACCCTTTTGAGGCATCGGATAATGGATGTGCTTTGACCCACACCACATTCCCCTCCGAGAGTTCCACATTCTTCCTCTTTAGGTTGTAATATTTCGCCTGCTTGTCTTGGGCCTTCTTCACATTCTCAGCCACTTGCTTTGACAACACTTGTTGTCTCTGCATGAGGGTTTGCTTTAAAGATGTGGGCTTAAGTACTTTGGACAGGAGTTGGTCAAGTGGGCCTTTAAGAGCGCGTCCCAAGTCACTTTTTTGCAGGAAGTCTAATCCTAAAATAACAGGGAATGCGAGATCTTCATCGGAAAGAACATACAAGGAATGAGTCCAGTAGCTGTCATGGAGTTCAAGAGTACACTGAACTTTCCCTACTGCCCTTTTGGCCGTTCCGTTTGCTAGAGCGAACTCCTGGTTACCACAAGGTGTCAGGGTTTCCTGGGGCTTCTTAATGTGTTGCCACAAGCTACTTCGCATCAGGGAGAATGTACTCCCTGTGTCCAGCAGAGCAGGTCCCTGAAGGCCTCTAATGGAAAGCTTAACCGCAAGGAGAGATAGGGGATGTTTAGAAGGAATGCGGGAGTGGGCCTCAGATTTTACAACTTTTAATTGGGTCCTTTGTGGTTGTCTAGGACCTTTGTCATTGTTAACCCTGGTCCAGTAACTCTTCATTGCAGCCAGATCATTCTCAATCATACTGCCAACCTTCACAAGTTCAGCTACGGTCTTTACTGTCCCACGTAGGCCGGATGCAATCTTTGGATTGGCGTTATTAAGAATGCACTGTACTACGGTCACCTCCTCAATATTAGGTTTCCATTTTAGACAGAGGGCTCTGTAATCATAGGCAAAGTCCCTAATAGACTCATTTGGAGTTTGAATACGTTTACGCAATCGCTCCTCAATTTCCTGCATGAAATCAGTAGATAGAAATGCTGTTGAAAATGCAGATTTGAATTCTTCCCATGTGTGGATGTGTTTCCGCTATCCACCAGCTTTTGTCTGAGCCTTTTAGCACTGAGGACAAAGTGGCCAAGACTTCTGCATCCGGTGTGGGTCTTAAATCTAAAAACTCATTACATAATTCAATGTAATTCATGGGGTCTTTTGTCTCACTATCACCACCAAATTCAGGAAAATTCAATTTAATGGGGAGCTTAGGTGTTCTTAGGAAGTCAGAGGGACTCTGAGAGTCATAATGAAACCTTCCCACTGCCCCCTCTCTCACCTGACTTACGGGAGACAGTTTTGGGGTGCTGGCGAGCTTCAGCTGTTTTAACTTATATTCCCATTGATGATCTCTCATCTCCAAACAGCGCACAACAGCATCTTCCAGACTGGCAACAATATCAACAGCAAAACTTTTAATATTCTCAATTTTATTACCAATTGTCTGTCTCAATAACCCCTCTCTGGTAATTGTACTGGCATTTGATTCTGACAGTTGCTTTTCAAGATCATTCAAACAACCATTAGTTTCTTTCAGAGTCCTTTTAAGTTCATGTATCTCCACTTGGTAAACAGAGGAATGAGAAACTGTGATATTTGTATCCTCTTCCCCTTCATCAATTTCCTCATCATTTTCCTCTCCATCATTTTCCTGTTGTTTATTGTCATATGTCCTGCTCCTCTTATCTTCACTAAAATACAGGGAACTAATGGAATCAGTGAGCTGATCTACACGTTCTCTAATGGTGACATGAGGAAGCTTTGTCTGGCCATCGTGACTAAAAGATATGTGCGGTCTAACTCTCCCTTCTCCTTTAGTGGGTTCTAATGGCTCTGAATCAAGATTTACTAGCTGATGTTCAAACATCATGAAGAGGGACAGGAAACGTATGAAAAGACTGATAATTTATCGATAGTGAAAAGGGAAAGGTTTATCAAAAAGAACAAAGAATGCGTGTTTAAATCCCCGTACGGGCCACCACTGTACTGACCATCCGTTTGTGATCGCCAAGATAGGGGCTCTATGGAGCTGAACTGCACATGGTTTTGCTCTCTCAACTCATACCGGTCAACACTCCCGTTTTTCCCGTGTTTCTCCCGTATTTCAAGGTCATCTCCCAGCACCCTCCCGTCTTGTTATTTCTCCCGGAAAACTCCCGTAATTTGCATGGCCATCAAATCATTGATCCATTCAGGTTGCCAGATTGTGTATGAAATACACCCTACACACATACATCACACTTAGTTTCAATTTCAACCGTTTTGTCATAGGCTAAAACCTGGCAACCCAAAACCCAAATAAGGAAGCGGGTGCCAACTGCGCAGCCTGAGTCTCGTCGTAAGCAAGCGGGCTAGTTGAATGGCCTACTCCAGAACTAGCTGTTGTGAAATTGTTGGGAATTTAATTGATTAACACATCACATAAACTGTTATTGAGTGTTGTTGATACACTGAACTTGTGCCCTCGGAACCAAATCTGACAGCAAGCAGCTTTGGAGTTTTGGAAGTAGGCTGCAGGCAGGCAGCTGGTGGATACATAACTGGCATGCTGTTACGAATTCACTTCAAATCATATGAAAAGGTAACATAAATAAGTCACAGGCTTCGGTGTTAACGGGAAAAAGTATTTATTTCTCTATATGCTTTGATGGTATAAGCAATAGAGGGATTTTCCCGGTGATAAAGCGTATGGGTCACAAAACAAACATGAGACGGTTGCAAAATAGACAGGACAGGAAAAGTCAAAAAGAAAACTCCAATCTTTCTTACTGGTGGAAAAGGGTGTTTTCCTGCCTCCCGTTCCTGGGGCACAGGCCGCTCCCAAGAAAAGAAAGACGTGAGTCTTCTGGAAAACTAACTTACCTATACTCCCTAAACCTATAACTAAAAATGTGCAGGAAAGTTTACAACCGCTCAACTAAGAGTTACAATACCAAAACTATTAACAATGTGCTTTAAACTATAATTTAACAAAGTTTGATTAAGAGAAGGAGTAAACTAAAAAGTGCCAGCCAGCGTCCGTCAGGAGCGAGGAAGAGAGAGAGAGAGAGAGCCATCTTGGAAGTGGGCCGGCTTTTATACCAGTGGGCCGGCCCTCAGACAGGCAGTCATCCGTGTGTCAATAGAAAGCAACACACCCAGTCTCCACCTACATAAACGATAGGGACAGAGCAGGCCAAGAGAAGCACAAAACTTCAACCACGTAACACATGCGTAAGGTAATGGTAAGGTAAAAGCATACGACCGAAATGCAGTGTTGAAACACGTGTATGAAACAGATTAAATATGCAAACACAGATCCGGTATAAACACTGTGTACACAACATTTTGAATTGATTGCTGGTCGAACCGTCACTGAACCGCTTCATAGCTCATTACCATAAAGTTTCAACTTTCTGCTTGATGCTCTGGACGCACTGGACGTCCCCAAAAATCATGTCCAAAGGCCAAGGGAACACACACACACACACACACACACATCATGTCCAAAGGCCAAGGGAACTTTATCAGGACGCATAGTATCCTGGATCCATGAATCTGCCTGTCTCTATGGGAATAACATAGGGGTGCCAATACTTATGACCCCTGTATTATAAGGAAGAACAGTTATTTATTTACACATTATTCATTCACAGTTATTATATACAGTACAGTTCGCCTACATCAGGACGATCATATACAATACAGTTCGCTACATCATCATCAGGACGATTATGGTCAGGATATAAATGCTGTCAGTTCACCTTATCAGGTGTTTTATGAAATAGAAGCATTATTTAGGCTCATCTGGATAATTAAAAGCATTATTTAGGCTATCATCTGGATAATTAAAAGTAAGAGTTTGATTTATTATGCAGATGGGATTTGAGTATGTACAGTGGGGGAAATAAATATTTGAACCCATGCTAAAGTTGACTAAAAAGAGGAATATAAAATCATGCATTGAACTCAATGAGCATCAAACCAGCTAATAGGCTAACTGAAAAACACACCATGCCAATCTCTAGATATGGTGAAGGGTATGTGATGATGTGGGGCTATTTTAATTCCAAAGGCCAAGGGAACTTTATCAGGATGCATAGTATTCTGGATCCATGAAATAACTGGCCTTTAAAAATAAAAAATCTGCCTGCCTCTATGGGAATTTTACCCTGGAAATCCAGAGTTCTCGCGAGAGCACAATGGAATTGTCTCTGCAAGACACTCTGGCAATAAGCAATGATGCACGTTACTTTTACCCCAACATTCCGGGGAACCGGCTAAACTGATGAAGACAGCGCTGCAACGTTGGAGGACAGTACACATTGGTCGTAGTGTTATCCGATTGCGTCGCCGAAGTCCCAAATCATTCAGAGTAAACATGGTCTAGTGTTATCCAATTGCGTGCAGTGAGATTTTTAAATGCATGCTTGTTGTCCCCTCGAGTTGGGCCATTACATTGTTCTTTGCCAGACCCTTAATCTTTCTAGATTATCAGGGTCTGGATTTTCCAGGCTATGGGAATTTAACATAGGGGTCAAATACTTATTGCCCCTGTAATTTAAGGAAGAACATTTATTTATTTACGATACATTCTTCATTCATTAAGAAAATTGGTGTCCTTAAAGGTTGCTCTTTTTAGTCAACTTTAAGCATGGGTTCATAAATGTATGAGCTCAACTGTGTATCTGATGAAGTTGAGAAGTGCACTCATCCCTGGTGTTCTGTGTGTGTGTGTATGTGTGTGTGTGTAGGCATGTCATCTTTGCCCCCAGCAGTCATAATAAGTACGCGGGCGAGTCATTCCCGGGTATCTACGACGCGCTGTTCGGCATCGAGCACGCAGTGGACGCCCCTCTTGCCTGGCGCGAGGTCAAGCGCCAGATCAGCATCGCCACCTTCACAGTGCAGGCAGCAGCCATGACACTCACCCCGCCTGCGTGACCTTCGACCCCCCACCACCTCCCCGCCTGCGTAACCTTCAACCCCCACCACTTCCACCCCATCCCCATGACCTACGACCTTAACACCCCGACCATGTGACCTACAGTCTTGTTAACGACCAGCATCAGCGGAAAAACACCTATGAGTGTCTGCAGGACTACAGGGAACCGCTTCCATCATGCCCTGTGCTGCGTAAATCACACAGAAGTTAAAGTGTGTATAAAGTGTGTATGTCAGGTTAAATCACACAGAAGTTCATGGATTTTATATTCTTTGTTTCTTCAAATAAAATCCACTGAAATGTACAGCCAATTATAATTTTGCATTTTGACTTCAGAATGACGATTCAGATGATGAGGTTTTACCTCTGAAAGCCACCATTCTACCCTTCACTCAGACAGGCACTATCTGTGTGTGTGTATGTGTGCGTGTGTGTGTGCGTGTGTGTTTTGAAATCAAAAATTGGGAAATTTGAAAAATAACTCCTTAAATGATGACTTCTGACAGGTTTTGTGGAAATAAATGGACAGATTGAGTCATACAAATATGACATCACCATCAACAGATTTAAGGCATCTTGCTGTGAAAGACATATCACATGACCTGTAAGACATATCACATGACCTGTAAAACATATCACATGACCTGTGGGTATGATTGAGGGGCCCAATTAAGACATATCACATGACCTGTGTGTGAGACCCACATCTCAGTCCTCCTACATGAGATAGGTGTGTGTGAGATAGGTGTGTGTGTGTGTGTGTGAGATAGGGGTGTGTGTGTGTGAGATAGGGTGTGTGTGTGAGAGAGATCGGGGTGTGTGTGTGTGTGTGAGAGAGATAGGGGTGAGGGTCTGCAGTGACATGACTGCTCGTGTTATTATTGTGATGCTGAATGCCCTGTGATGCTGAATGCCCTGTGTGTGTGTGTGAATGCCCTGGCCCAAAGTGCCCTTTGAAAATGAAAATACGGAGAGTGCAGACGAGATAACCCAGCACACTAGATATTACTGATCTGCCCCTAGCACACTAGATATCAGCCCCAGCACACTAGATATTACTGATCTGCCCCTAGCACACTAGATATCAGCCCTAGCACACTAGATATTACTGATCTGCCCCTAGCACACTAGATATCACTGATCTGCCCCTAGCACACTAGATATTACTGATCTGCCCCTAGCACACTAGATATTACTGCACTACATCTCATACACTACATCTCATACACTACACTACACTACATCTCATACACTACACTACATCTCATACACAGAGCAGAGTGGGCAGGGGCTCAGGGATGTCGGACTCGACCAGGGCTACACTGACACGTGATGATGAAGGTGCTCAGAGGGATTATCATGGAAAATATAATGTTCAGATATGTAACATAATTATATTTTATAACTACTACTACTACTACTAATACAAATTGATGATAATAATAATACATGTTTTTATTCATTTATTGCTTTTATTTTTCATTCCAATTTGCTGCGGCCCTCACTGTTATGTTATATAATAAATGTAATATAATATAACATAATACAATATTATATAAAACAAAGCACACAGAAAACAGTTTGAAGACCAGTGTGCTGGAGCAGTCTGAGGGTGGCGCAGTGGAAGCGTCCTTGTCCTTCACCTCCAGAGTCTTGGGCTGGAGGCTCCGCACAGCGGGCAGGTGGAGAGGACGGTGCCATGGTCAGTATTATGGTGCGGCTCACCCTAGCGTCCTCATCTATATATGGCCGCAGAGAGCCGCATGCTAGCGGAGCGCTGGTGGCACAGTGGTAGTGACCTTGCTCCAAGCTGCCAAGGTCACCGGTTCAAAGCCCAGCGTGGAGAAGCAGGGAAGGGCAGAGAGGACCTGCTGGACTCACGGAGGATGAGAGCAACACCTGGACCAGGTGTGACAGCCGGGATGCATACAGGTGATGTGCCACGTGGAAGAAGATATCGGGGGGGCTTACTTGGCCCCCCGAAACTGTCCAATGGAAACGCAGGGCATTATGGGACTTTTTCAGTGGCCCGACTCTGTTTCTATAGGAAACCTCTTCACAAGAATAGAAAAGGCTTGACCAATAGTGTGTGTGGCCTCTAGATGTCACACAACAGCAAGTCCTTCACTAGAGTTTACCTTTGGCTACTCACATCAACAGACACAGAGCTGTGACCCAGCACATGGCAGTCCCACACCTTACCCCTGCACCAGCACCACTGGTCACCTGAGCCTCTCTAAAGCCTCATATCAATTCCTGATTGAAGAGGATGCAGCTTGAAGTTGTTATTTCAGCTTAAAATGGAACCAAATGACACCTCTCCCTCTCCTCCCAGAGAACCATTGTAGATCCCACACCTCAAATGGTAAAAAGGGGACTAAAAAATATTTGGATAAAAAAATATTTCATGGAAAATATGATCATTTGAATTTGATGACCGCAACATGTTTTGTTAGAAAAAGTTGGGACGGGAGCATGTTTACCACTGTGCTGCTTCACCTCTTCATTTAACACAATTAAATGTGTTTAGGAACTGAGGAGACCATTTGCTAGAGTTTTGAGGATTAAATGTTGTCTCTCCAGAACGCAGAATTCATCTTGCCATTGTATTCCTGAAATAGTCAAGGTGTTCCTTGGAAAAGACATTGCCTGGATGGCAGTATGTGTTGCTCAGAACCTGTATACACCATTCAGAATTGATTGTGCCTTGACAGATGTGCAAGCTGCAGGCACTAATGCACCTCCACACTGTCATAGATGCCCATGCTGTAGACACTAATGCACCTCCACACTGTCATAGATGCCCATGCTGTAGCCACTAATGCACCTCCACACTGTCATAGATGCCCATGCTGTAGACCAGTGGTCCCCAAACTTTTTCTTCCGAGGGCCAGCTCACTATGCCTGGCTCTGAGAGAGGGCCAGAGACTCAGAGTATATCCAGTACTAGCTTAGTGCTGTGAACAACAGCAGTCTACCTTAGTTGAATATTCCATTACATTTAATCATAGGCTACTGCAATTTAATACCATTGTTAGCTGTGTTTATATTGCAATCATGCCATATCAGTGTAAAATGTAGCTCAAATGAAATAATACTAATAAAAAAATAGCAGTCCCAAAAGTGTATTTTATTCAAAATGTGTGAACTCTGAACTATGTGTCTCAAGTTCTCAAACTATGAGAGTTTTATGAAGTGCTGGCAAAAACATCTGAAATGACCACTTTCACTAACCTGATGAGAACTTTGTGAATTTGTATGAACATTTGAACGAGGGAATAAAAATAGAAATAATTATCCCAAAAAGTCCCAGAAATATGACTTGAATAGAAGTTAGTTAGTTATTAACAATTAATTGATAAACTTGTAGAATACTTTGAGCACTGATGCAGTCAGCATAGGCCTCTTACATTGTTTGCAGGTTGGCCTACATTTCATTCTGTTTTCGATGGCAAACGTGAAACAGCGCCAAAACAACCACCAGTGGACAAAAAGAGTATTACATGTATACTGTTAAGACTTGCCATAGAGAATGAATGGGGGAAATTACGGAGGTTATAGTTTGACGATGTGTACTCCCTTGTGAGCCAGATGCTATATACCACGGACATGTTTTGGGGGGCCACCCAAAATGAGGTGGCGGCCCGTAGTTTGGGGACCACTGCTGTAGACACTAATGCACCTCCACACCATCATAGATGCCCATGCTGCAGACACTAATGAACCAGGTTTAGCCAGTGTACGATGGTGATTCTATGGTGATACAATGATGGTCTTGCATGTCGTACCACCTCAAGCTGGTCATTTTAGTTGGTGTTGCTGGTCCACATCGCTGGTTTAACTGGCCATGCCAGCTTATGTTGGTCATTCTAGCAACACCAACTAAAATGACCAGCTTCAGGTGGTACAACAAGCAAAAGCAGCTGAATCTCCATCATAAGCTGTTAGAGATGACCACAGCCTGGGCTATTTACACACGGTGTGTGTGAATCATTGTGTGTGAAATGTGTGTGTTCACACACTGTGTGTGTGCATTATCATTGTGTGTGAAATGTGTTTCCAAATGAACTTCCACACACACACTAGCACATTAGGCAGCGGTATTAAAATAAAGTGAGAGGAGACTCTGGGCCACAGGGAGGGGGGGTATGTGGAGTGTGTGAGTGCACGCATGTGTGTGTGTGAGTACGCATGTGTGTGTGTGAGTGTGTGTGAGAGCACGCATGTGTGTGTGTGAGTGTGTGTGAGAGCACGCATGTGTGTGTTAGCCTAATGCTGTGTGATTAGGAGTGTGCATGGGATTCTGTGTGTGTGTGTCTGTGTGTGTGTGTGTGTGTGTGGGGTTATGTTCACGTTGATTTCATTAAGGCATTGACATCATCATCCTCACCATCATCATCATCATCATCATCATCTTATTTCACACACACACACACACACACACACACGCCCTCCTGATCAACGTGACACACTATCTGGCCGGACTCTAGTCAGTAAAACCACTCTGTGTTTAAAGTCCAGTTCTGCGCTTAGAATCCTGGGGTGGGTCTGTCGGTCGGGCGTTTAGAATCCTGGGGTGGGCACTGCCCGCGGCGGTCAGAAGCCCATGTGCCTGGACTCCTGCTTGTCCTCTTCCAGCTCCTTCATCTCGTTCAGGCAGAGCTCCAGGTTGCGTCGGCGGTCGGGGTGGGCAGTCTCCATCCTCTTGCGGAGGAAGCGCTCGGCCTCGTCCATGCCGCGTGGGGGGGGGTTGCGGTGCGGCAGCATGGTCCCGCGCAGGTGGTCCTCGGTGGAGTCCATGGCCATGCCGCACAGGAAGCGCAACATGAGGTCCAGGTGCCCGTCGGGGCTGGCCAGCGCGCGGTCGGTCGCCGGGCGCAACAGGTCCAGGATGGGCCGGTCCTTCACCAGCTTGGACACCACCGAGCTCTTCAGCTGCTGCTCGAACACGTTCCGTCCATCCGCGCGGAACGCCAGGTAGACGTAGAACGCCGCCATAAACTCCTGCAGCGCCAGGTGGAGGAAGACGTAGGTGGGCCGAGGGGTTCCGCTGGCACCGCCTGCCCCGCCCGGCGTCCACTCCGCCATCTCCTCGGTGATCAGGCCCAAGTTCAGCAGCTTCCGTGGCTCCAGGTCGAACTCCTTGAAGTCGTTGCCGTGGAAACGCACGCGGCGGGCCTCGATCATGCGCAGGGCGAAGTGTCCAAGGCTCTTCAGCAGGTTCTTCTCCTCGTCCTTCCAGCGCGTGTGGTCGGACGAGCTGCCGCGGTAACGCTCCTGCCAGCGGT
This sequence comes from Alosa alosa, assembly GCF_017589495.1. Lineage (NCBI taxonomy): Eukaryota > Metazoa > Chordata > Actinopteri > Clupeiformes > Clupeidae > Alosa > Alosa alosa. The sequence goes on from NC_063203.1 coordinate 32,002,578, forward strand.
TGACCATCACCAGCACGATGTCCACCATGAAGGGCGTCTCGTGGGGTGGCCGCGTATAGAAGCTGGGCTTGCGCCGCACGTTCCGCTCGAACACCCACACCACGATCCAGGCGAAGAGTGGCAGGTGCGACAGGGCGTAGAGCGTGGGCGAGCGCTTGACCTGCGGCAGGACCTGCTGGCCCACCGAGAGGTCTCGGTCGTTGTGCTTCAGGAAGAACTCGTCGCGGTGAGCGGGCAGGTAGCCGCGCACCTCCAGCACGCGGTCGATGTGCGCCTGGGGCAGCAGGTAGAGGTCGCTACGGCGGCAGGTGATGACCAGCCGCATGTGCGGCATCAGGTCGCCGCGCAGCAGAGAGGCCATCAGGGCCGAGAGCGGAGCTTCTTGCGTGGGGTCGGTGACGGGCGGCGCGCTCGTGTCCAGTAGGGGGCGGCGCTCCTCCCAGCCCTCCAGCACGAGCGCGCACGGCGTCTCTGGGCTCCGGAGCAGCGGCAGAATGTCATCCAGCGCGTGGTGGAACATGCGGAGCAGCTTCAGGAGGGTCAGCGTCTCCGCGGCGTAGTGCCGCAGGTCCTGGCAGTTCAGGTAGAACAGGAAGTGCACGTCCTGATTGGCGGCCTCATGGCTCCAGTCCAGCGCCAGCTTGTGGGCGGCGTAGCTCAGGCCGGCGATCGCAACGCCGCTCAGCACTGCCACGCGCACGCGCTTGCCGTCGCTCGGGAACGAACGCAGCACGTCGTTAAGGCGGATGGCGCGCCGAGGCTCACCGTATTTGGGCTCGACGTCACGAAGCACCTGAAGCACAAGGCAAAGGAGAGACATGGATAACTTCAACTGACCAATCAGCACAAAGCTAACTTCAACTGACCAATCAGCACATGGTTAACTTCAACTGACCAATAAGCACATGGTTAACTTCAACTGACCAATCAGCACAAAGCTAACTTCAACTGACCAATCAGCACAAAATCAGCACATGGTTAACTTCAACTGACCAATCAGCACATGGTTAACTTCAACTGACCAGTCAGCACATGGTTAACTTCAACTGACCAATCAGCACATGGATAACTTCAACTGACCAATCAGCACATGGATAACTTCAACTGACCAGTCAGCACATGGTTAACTTCAACTGACCAATAAGCACAAAGCTAACTTCAACTGACCAATCAGCACATGGTTAACTTCAACTGACCAATAAGCACAAAGCTAACTTCAACTGACCAATCAGCACATGGTTAACTTCAACTGACCAGTCAGCACATGGATAACTTCAACTGACCAATAAGCACAAAGCTAACTTCAACTGACCAATCAGCACATGGTTAACTTCAACTGACCAATCAGCACATGGATAACTTCAACTGACCAGTCAGCACATGGATAACTTCAACTGACCAATAAGCACAAAGCTAACTTCAACTGACCAGTCAGCACATGGTTAACTTCAACTGACCAATAAGCACAAAGCTAACTTCAACTGACCAGTCAGCACATGGTTAACTTCAACTGACCAATAAGCACAAAGCTAACTTCAACTGACCAATCAGCACAAGGCAGAAGAGAGACATGGTTAACTTCAACTGACCAATCAGCACATGGATAACTTCAACTGACCAATAAGCACAAAGCTAACTTCAACTGACCAATCAGCACATGGATAACTTCAACTGACCAATCAGCACATGGATAACTTCAACTGACCAATAAGCACAAAGCTAACTTCAACTGACCAATCAGCACAAGGCAGAAGAGAGACATGGTTAACTTCAACTGACCAATCAGCACATGGTTAACTTCAACTGACCAATCAGCACATGGATAACTTCAACTGACCAATAAGCACAAAGCTAACTTCAACTGACCAATCAGCACAAGGTTAAGTTCAACTGACCAATCAGCACAAGGCAGAGAAGAGCCAGGAGGTGTTGATTGGTGGCTGACTCTACACGTCAACATGAACTGCTCATTCTAGCCGTGAGGAGCTAGAACAGGCGGCAGCTTGTCCCAACAGGGGCGCCTTTCCCTTAATCACACAGAGTATGTAATTAATTTGATTATTTTTTTAATCAATTGATAGCCCTAATTAATATTAATATAATATAATATTGTATATTATTATCTACAATGTATATGTGTATATGTATATTCAGTGTTCATATCAGTGCAGTTTATACAGGTTTTCAAATATTCTAATCATCGTGTTCCAAATTAATAAAATGTCTAACTTCCCCATCATCCAATCAGATCAGCCCTTCATCCAATCAAACCTCTCCATCATCCAATCAGATCAGCTGTTGTTGCGGCAGGAGACTCGGACATGTCGGCTCACCTCGCGGCTCGGTGTGTTGACGCCACATGTCCGGCCGACCACCACCTCCGTTCGGAAGACGCTGGTTGAGGCCCCTGTTCGCCCTGGTCTGGCTAATGCCTCAAACACAACCTCATAGTGCCGCTTGTGATGCTCCTGCAGCTCGTGGCGAATCAGGACTGGACAAGACACAGAAAGAGGTTTTTTTTTATTATTAATTTCTGTGAGTCATCATAATTAATGTGTGTGTATGTGTGTGTGTGTGTGTAATGTGTGTGTGTGTATGGGTGTGTATGGGTGTGTGTGTGGGTGTGTGTGTGTGTGTGTGTGTGTGTAATGTGTGTGTGTGTGTATGGATGTGTGTGTGTGTGTGTGTATATATGTGTGTGTGTGTGTGTGTATGTGTATATGTGTGTATATATGTGTGTGTGTGTGTGTGTGTATGTGTGTATATGTGTGTGTGTGTGTGTGTATATATGTGTGTGTGTGTGTGTGTGGTGTGTGTGTGTGTGTACGTACCTCTCCTGCATCTAAGCTCCAGCTCCTCGGCGGGCGGGCGGCGGTCGATGAGGTGCAGCGTGGTGATGGCCAGTTTGAGCCCGCCCCCCTGGCCGAAGTGCTCGATGAGGTAATCGACGACGTCCAGCACGTCACAGTCCATCAGCTGCTCCTGGTTGACCTTCCCCCGGTTACGCTGCGCCACCGAGCGCTTGAACCACAT
>NC_063203.1:32010610-32048110 GCF_017589495.1 Alosa alosa
GACGGGGGGCGGTCGCCACGGCCACTGGAGCCGTCGCCACTCAGGGACGAGTTCACCCTGCTGGAGCCCAGGCTGGCGCCCATCGACCCGCCCTCGTAGTCCACATCCGGGGAACCTCGTCCCTCAGCGTCCAGCATGATCCTAACACACACACATACACACACATCATTAACATACCACACACACACACACACACATCATTAACACACACACAATGGCTTTGCTATGTCTCAGGCAGAATTAGAGAGTAAGGCATGTCACTGAAATGTGATGCCATTTTTAGTGGAAGAACTTACCAGCACCACTAGCGTCCATAGGCTACGTAGCACTACCAGCAGCACTAGCGGCCTAGGCTACGTAGCACCACTAGCGGCCATAGGCTACGTAGCACCACCAGCACCACTAGCGGCCACTAGTTGGCATCTATAAAAGATGCCAACTAGATACATTTTACTCAAACAAAAACACTTTTACATATTCTATCAATGCAGACCACCTTGAGAGATGGAAGTGAAATGCACACCATAGTCATGCTTATGTGCTTTTTATCTTTGTTTAATCAACATGGATTGACACAATAATCCTCAAGAAATTTCATCCTTCTCATATAACTTCAGTGGCTGTACTTTTGGTAAACCTCCTTCCTGATGGCCAAAGAAATGCACTAGTGAAATTAGCAGCCATGCGTGTTATCTTACTTGCTAGCATACTGTGCTAGTGAAATGCACTAGTGAAATTAGCAGCCTGGCGTGTTATCACTTGCTAGCACACGCCCCTTCCATTCTGTACTGCTGTGACTTGCTGGTCTGAGTCCAGGTGAATAGATGCAGAGCTTCACAGCTTTATGGAGGTCACATTTCCACCTGCAGCAGTAGCCAGCCGCAGAGAGACAGGTCCATTACAGCATTTTGCAGCAAAAACCAAATGTTGCGCCTCAATATTCACACCAATGACTTTTGAGCTCTCTTGATTTTTAAATGTTGGTCTGCTATAACCTACTGGGAAAAAAACCTAGAAACCAGCTTATGCTGGAAGTTGCTGGTTTTCTTTCAGCTCTTGCTGGTCTTTGCTGGTGTAGCTGGTTGGGCCACCAGGTGGACATGCTGGCGTGACCATCTGAGGAAGCTGGTCATGCTGGTGACCAGCCTGCCAAGCTTGGCATTGTTGGTGTAAGATGGTCATGCTGGTTTTCTATAATGACCAACAGAAGCTGGCAGGTCACCACGTGACCATCTTACACCAGCTGTATATGACATGACAGGCTGGTCACACCAGCATGACCAGCTTCCTCAGATGGTCACGACAGCATGCCCAACCAGTGGCCGAACCAATTAGCTACACCAGCAAAGACCAGCAAGAGCTGGAGGAAAACCAGCAAGACCAGCTAAGCCAGCTACTAGCTGGGGGATAACTGGTATAGTCCCACAGTAATGTCATTCGAAACGTTTCGATATCGAAACACATATTCAACCGAGAGAGATATGGGGGGCAGCCGCCAGAGCGGTAATGTTAGCCTTCTGCACACGCGCAGCAAGCACACACCACACGCACAGATCACACACATTAACTGCTTTATACGAGTCTGTTGGTGGATTTAGTTTCACTTCAGACGATGTCCGTGTCCCAATGGATCCTAACTTTGTTCGGTGGTCGGGCTTTTCTGTAACTTGCACTCGCGTATTGGACACGATACTTCGGTTTCTGGAGCACACATTTGGATAACTGCTGATACCAGCTCGTTTCTTATACTGACTATGAGTTTACCTGACGGAGTAGGCTAGTGGTAATATACTCACGCTTCCACCTCAGGATCGATGTCCTCGTCCACGCTCATGCTGGTTTTCTAGAAGATTCTCAGACCCTCAGAATTGAGTTTCTTGGAGTTTGACCGACTCCTGTTTCTACAGGCCCCGAGGCAAAAACACGTCGGCTACACCCTCGCGACCACAGGACGTCTCCCAGCAGGCTGATCTGACGCACGCACGAACAATAACATGCAAAAATGTCTGCACGACAACAGAAATTATGGTAAAACATCTAAACTCCAGACTGTCCTGTCGAAATGTTTTCCGGACGCGCGAGAAGGCAAGAAGGCGGCCCAACTGTTGTTCCGGGTTCAGTTGATGCGCGAAACCATCGACGCGCACTTTCGGTTTCAGAGACTCGTAGCTGCCCGTTTACTGAGCTTTGGTGCAACCAGTTCGACAAATTGACAGGTGGATACATCTGCTGTGTACCCAGTAAACTGTTACATGTTCCCATATTGGTGATCTGGGGATAAGCGGCAGGTCCTTCTGGGAGGAAAAAACACTCAAACAGCAATTAGCACATACTGTATATCCCCCCAAACCATTTCCTAAGTGCTGTCACTGCCACTATCCCCCTGTAGAGGGCGCCAAACCACCACAGATCTTCATGACGTATATGCCATATAATAAATACAAATGCATTTCAATTACTTTATTAATAACTAGGGCTGTCAAAATAACTGATTAATTTCGATTAATTAATTTGAGAAAAAATAACTGATTAAAAAAAATAGTGCAGATTAATTGATTCCGTATGACCCTTGACCCCGAGCCGTTCTAGTCAGTAACCAGACTGTAAAATAAAGGAGAGAGAAGAAAATGTGCTGCCTACATCATTGATTGGAACATTTACTGATGGTGTTGATAAAAATAAAGTCCTTTGCCATGTCTGCTTCTTCCCACACACACATTACATACACACACACACTGCCATGTCTGCTTCTTTTGAATTTATTTCCTCAGCCTATTAGGTCATTCATAGATTATTATGGCCATTATTTGAACAGTGAAAATAATAATAAAAGAGTTTTTGGACTTTAATGTCACTAACGCTGATTATTCGATGATTCATTTGAATTTCGCAATGTCAAGACCCTTCTCAACAGGAAAAAGATGACGTTCAGAGAGGGGGACATGGCAGAGCTGAGGCGCGTGCAAGGGGAACTCAAATTCAAGCTGAAGGAAGCTAAGGAGGATTACAGAAAGAAGGTGGAACAGAAGCTGCAGGAAAACAACTTGAAGGAGACATGCACTCTAAAAAACATTGGGTTTAAAACAACCCAATTTCAACCCAATCACTGGGTAAATAGTGGTCGAGCCCAGCACTGAGTTATATTAGCCCCGAAAATTGGGTTGTTCGGTAGTCTAACCCAAACATTGGGTTATCGTAACAAAACTGTTAGGTTAAACCTACATAATTGTTGGGTAGGCTATCTTATACAACCCAGGATTTATATTATTTTCACTGTCATTTCTGGGTTGTGCTGACCTAATTTATGGGTTATTCTAAGTATCTTATTTTTCTCCTTAATCCAATCATATTAATTGATAATAATTCAAATAAATGTTTGCAAATCATTAATGTTACAATATAATGTTTTAAAATCCATCCAATGGGCAACAATAGCCATGCAATGAAATAAAACAGTTCGACATTTATTTATTTTGCAGTTTCTTTTTTGAACAGATAGCTAGAAAAAGCTTGTGATACTTCCATGAAGGCAGGCAGATTCCACCGTCCGTTTTGGGGATCGCACCTGTGAATCAAAGAAAAAAGAGTGCATTAATCACTGTTATTTACAGAACTTTATATCAAGATTTCCATAAAATTATCATTGAATGATGTTGACAAACATTAAAAATCCACCAGGAGACAAAATATTAGCGCAACACACTCGGAAACCATGACCACCAATGGAGTTGTTATAATTGTAGCTTCTAGTTCTAGATGCTAACGTTCCGGGTAACGTTAGCTAAATGACTGTCTGATGCTACAACCAGAGCCCGTCTTCTTTGCTACAACCAAAAACACCCAGTAAAGTTAAGTTACATGGCTATAATATGAAGCTACCCTGAATGAATTAATAAGATGTTGTTTGCCATTATTATTACTGTAGGTGTGGCTTGTGAAGAGACTAACATTACTTCAACTGTGTTGGCTAATATTAGCTGATGTTAGCTGCAACCATAGTCTAGGCTACAACCAAAGATTGTTAAGGCGGAGCAAGATATTTCATCAGGAGACACTTCCGGGAACCCGGATCGCACGAGGGGGGGGTCAAAATCCCCCTTTATGTAGAGCAGAGGCAGCGACTGCTCCATTGAAGTCTATGGGCATAGCTCAGAATTTCACCACATATGCTAAGGTCTTGGTTCTATAGAGTTAGGAATGTGAATTTCGGGCACATTTTCATGATCCTCAAACCCTTCTGAACATTTCAGGTACATTTTAGCATTTTGAGCAATCCAGTCTGGAGAAAATAAACCTTATATCAGGTGTCGCCGGTTATTTCTGCCGCTGCTGTTGGCGGTTGCAACTTACACGCCAATCACGTCATCGACACTCTTTATGCAGACAGGATTCGATCCCCATTTTAAGCCCATAGACATGAACTACGACGAAGCATCTTGCTCCGCCTTAACAATCTTTGCTACAACCACCACGAAGCATATTTAATTAGCATTGATGCTAGCTATATGGTCTGCTAATGTTAACCAGCTTGGTATGCTCATTTTAGTTTGTTGTAAACGTTCGTTTTGTTTCTGTCAGCAGTTCATACCCAGTGAACAAAGAACTATGTTATTATGAGTCTGTCTTTGTGTATGTTTAACACGAACAGTAATTGTAAGTTAGTACTTCTATACTCTTTGGGCTGAACTAAATTGGCAGGCAGAATATCCATTCATTTCATGAAGGGTAGCTTGAGCTTCTACATCTCTGGGTGGACTTTTAAAATCCGTCTGGATAAAACATTTTTAAAAAGTTAAAGATACATACCTTACGAAATCGCCTGATTTCCATTGCATGCTGACAGCTGGTGGACTGGACGGTTGGAAGAATAATTATGTTTTTTCGAATTCTCAAATAACTATGCAGCTGTGTTAAAGTCACCCAGGTGCTGGGTAGTGTACTCCACGTTGGGTGGGAGAGAGGAGGGGCGCTGTTCTAAACTATCAACCCAACAAGCTGGGTTACAGAAAATAACCTAACATGAGTCAAAACAACCCCACAAAATGCCCTGACAGCCTCAACCCAACGTTTGGGTTGAGAAAAAAAAACAGTATTTTTTAGAGTGTGGGACTGCATGAAGGTTATCACTGGCCTGAAGAAGAACAGCAGCTCTGTGGAGGGGGACCTGGACAGGGCGAACCAGTTGAACCACTTCTACAACAGGTTTGACTGCCCTGCTCCAGCTCCAATGGCGGTGGTCTGTCCACCATCCCCCACCCTCACACCCCCTCAATACCAGCAACACTCACCTCCATCATCACAGGCTATCGTTGCCCCCACCATCACTGGATTTTGCACCCCTCCCCCACATGGCGATCATGAACAATGAGGTGACAACGACCTCAGTCAACAGCCATCAGACACACAGATCCCAGATGCACCCCTCCCCCTCCCCTCCCCTTACACCCCTCACCATTACAAAGGATCAAGTGACAGTCCAATTTAAGAGATTGCGCAGCAATAAAGCAGCTGGGCCTGACAGACTGTGCCCAAGGCTACTCAAGGCCTGTGCTGCTGAACTGGGGGAGCCACAGAAGCACATCTTCAATTTGAGCCTACGCCTTGGACAAGTTCCAACACTGTGGAAGACATCATGTCTCACCCCTGTCCCTAAGAAGCCACACCCTAGTGAGCTTAATGACTACAGACCTGTCGCTCTTACATCACATGTGATGAAGACAATGGAGCGATTGGTCTTAGGCATGCTCAGACCCCAGGTACGCCATGCACTAGACCCGTTACAGTTTGCATACCAGGAGAAAGTGGGCGTGGACGATGCCATCACTTATCTCCTACACAGGACACATTCTCACCTAGACAAGGGGAAAAGTGCTGTGAGAATCATGTTCTTTGATTTCTCAAGTGCTTTTAACACCATCCAGCCCCTCAGATTGGGAGACAAGCTCTTGCAGATGGGTGTGGACGCTCACCTGGTAACCTGGATTACAGATTACCTGACGGCGACCACAGTTCGTCAGACTGAAGAACTGTCTCTCTGACACTGTGATCTGCAGCACCGGAGCGCCACAGGGAACTGTGCTCTCTCCAGTCCTGTTCACCCTCTACACATCTGACTTCTGCTACAACACCGAGTCATGCCACATGCAGAAGTTCTCTAATGATACTGCAATTGTGGGATGTATCAGGAACGGGCAGGAGGAGGAGTACAGGAGCCTGGTGGAGGACTTTGTGCAATGGTGCAAACTCAATCATCTTCAACTTCAAAGACCAAGGAGATGGTGGTGGATTTCCATCGCCTAAGCCCACTCTGCTACCAGTCCACATTGATGGGGTCAATGTGGAGGTGGTTAGCACCTACAAGTATCTGGGTCTCCACCTGGACAATAAACTGGACTGGTCAGCCAACACTGACGCACTCTACAAGAAAGGGCAGAGCAGGCTGTACTTCCAGAGGAGGCTGCGGTCCTTCAATGTGTGCAGTAAGCTCCTCAGGATGTTCTACCAGTCTGTTGTTGCCAGCGTCCTCTTCTATGCAGTAGTATGCTGGGGAGGAAGCACAAGCAAGAAGAATGTGGGGCGAATTGACAGGCTGGTAAGGAAAGCTGGCTCTGTAGTTGGAGCTGAACTAGAGTGCATCACTTCACTATCTGACAAAAGGACCCTGAACAAACTGATCAACATCTTGGACAATGAGTGTCACCCACTCCACAGCACTACTGTTAAGCAGAAGAGCCTGATCAGCTGGAGACTTCGCTCACTGCCTTGCACAACTGACAGACTGAGAAAGTAATTTGTCCCCAGGGCCATTGAACTGTTCAATGCCTCACTTAAGGGAAGAGGAGAGATAGACTTCTCTGCATAGTCTGTCTGCCTCTTCACCCCCCTCCATGTTTGGTACTGTCTGTCCACTAGCCACTTGTACCACTGTCTTTATGCCTCACTGTTTTTGCGTGCTATATTAGCACATCAGCACATATGCATAACCCCTCCATGCCACAGCCGAACTGTGGCCACACTTATACATTTTCTTAAATAGTTAAATATATAGAAATATAGACTTTACTTTACTTTATTTCTGCATTGTTGCACTGTTGACTTACTCATTTGCACTATCACCATGACCACTATCACCATTGCACTACCACCATGACACTCATTCACACAGAGCACCTTAGAGCACCTTACCATACCTTACTATGCACAGAGAATCACAGGCTCAGTCCCTGCCTCAGTCATTGCAAGCGCCTCTGATTTATTAATCACCACTATGTGGATACTGTTTTTAGAATTGATTTAGATTAAATGTTAGTATCATTTGTATTTTTGTAATTTGTATTTTAGTATATTTTTAGATATTGTATTAAGTGTTAGTATAATTTGTATTTTAGTATATTTAGCATATTCTTTATCTTCTACTGTCCTTACTGCTTAGTTGTGTTTTTATATTATATACTTTAATTACTCTTTCTGCTGATAAAGAATGTGTTTGTGTTGTATGTATGCTGCTGCTGAGACCTTGAATTTCCCCTGGGGATCAATAAAGTATCTATCTATCTATCTATCTATCTATCTAATTTAAACATTTAAAATACTTTCACAGCAAAAAATATATATATGCGATTAATTTAGATTAATTATGAGTATGTAATTAATTCGATTAAATGTTTTAATCGATTGACAGCCCTATTAATAACACTTTCTGAGATGCTTTAGAAAAGTCTGCAAAGTTCTTTTATATACAGAAAGACCATGCACTTATGGGAAATGTATGTCATTGTACACACTTGTTTCTGCCGTTTCAGCGCCATTCTACTAGCCTGGGTGTTCCCATGCTGCCTTGCGCGCGATTTGATTCACGCTGCTAAGGCAGCCTGGAGACCATGGAGCAAATTTTCGCCTGAGATAGGGAACCAATTACAGTACAGGTGGGAAAGCAAGACGATGATGAGCTATGCACAGACGCATTTGATAGACATCCGTGGCACCCAATAAACGGATCTGGGCATTTTTTTCAAATACGAGAAAATTAACGTTTGGTTCCCAGACCACATCTCATTGAGAAGTGGTGGCGCTAGCAGATCTGTTACAGTCTGGAAAAGCACCTAATTGTTGCGATTTCTGTGTATTTTTGAGGAAAACAAAATGTTAATTGAACAATCACATGTTTTTGAGCTGTCAAAGTGTTTTCTTTCTTTTTTTTTATAGGATTCCAAGCACCACAAAAGTGCCCATCCCAACACTCATGTATTCAGACTGAGGACCAAATTAGAATAGAGTATGATAGAGAAGAGAAGAGTAGAATAGAGTAGAGTAGGAAGCCTTTATTGTCGTTATACACAGTACAATGGGATTTAAAGAGCAGCTCCGTAAAAGTGCACACATAATTATCACAATATAAAAGACTATACAAAAAAAAATATGAGTGCACAGTAAAAAAAAAAACACAAACAGAATATTATGAGCACAGACACACAGAGTCCAAAGAGCGACTGAATATTGTATTTTTTGAATATTGAGTATTGATGATAGAGGTAGTTTTGGTGGTGCAGTTGTCAGGGCAGTTTACATTAGTGCAAATCTGTGTTAAGTATGGTGACAGCTTTGGGGGAGAAGCTATCCCTGAGTCTGTTTGTTCTGGCTCGTATGGACCTGAAGCGCCTGCAAGAGGGCAACAGGTTTAAGAGATGGAAGCCGAGGTGGGTGGTGTCCTTCAAGATGTTTCTGGCCCTGCTGAGACAACGGGAGTTATAGATATGAGCCATGTGACAGTTTCTGACTCCTCAGACTTCCTTAACGATCACACATGGACATTTTCAAGTTGTTAGTGCCATTTATCCCAGAGTAAGGAGAAAAATTCAACATCTGAGGTAAGAAAGTAACTTTTTTTTTTTAGATTTATTTTTTTCTAGTGCTTTTACCATTGTAGATACAGTTGTATGAGTTACATCAGGTCAAACTATAGTTTCTCTAGTAAAGAATGGTGTAGCTCTCTCTTGCTAATGTCAAAGCACCATGCTAATACAGCTAGCTAAACAATGGATGACAGTGGTGGGGTAGGTTGTAACACATTTTTTGAATATGTTACAACCTGTGGAATGGGGCTAGTAGACCCATTTAATGTCTGTTTAATTTCATCTTTGTGTGTGTGACTGTTCAGCCCTCTCTCTCTTTCCATGAGAGACACAAATACATACACACACAAAAAAACGTTGTGGTTTTTATATTTAGTTTAAAACGTTAATATGATCTCCATTCTCTATGTGAAGAACAGATTGTATGGTATACAATATGTTGGTGAATCTATTTTCACACCCTGTGTACCCTGTTTATGCAATAAATCAGTATATCAAATGGAATTCCATTTTTTTTCTGCATTTTTTTTTACCTGTTACAATCTACCCCAATAGTGGGGTAGGTTGTAACAAAGGTACACACTGTATTTGTCATAATCTCACAAATTCTGTAATATAGTTGAAGAGATTTAAATGGTTGCCACTTGTAGTAGACAAATGTGGGTACTTTGCCAACAAGTTCCAGAACTGCAGCTTTAAAAGAAATGGTAGTTTTAGGTGCTGAAGAAAAATGTGTTACAACCATACCAGGTCTCCCCTACTGTAAAGCAACACCAGTGACTCAGAAATTAAATATGTAAAACCTTAAATATGTATACATTTTTTAATGATTAAGCTGTCCCTTATGTGTATTCTTACCAGTGATGGGCAGTAATGCATTAGAAGTAACGCGTTACTGTAATCCAATTACTTTTTTCAAGTAACGAGTAAAGTAAGGGATTACAATTGCAAAAACAGTAATTAGATTACTTTTACTTTCCTGCAAGCAGCCTGCGTTACTGCGTTACTAAACCGTGATTTTGCCATAGACAGTAAAAGAATTTGGGATTTTGCCATATGGATTTTGTGACACTAACTCCTGACAATGATGTAGGCTATAGCTGCCGATATAGATGTAAACAACAGACACACGTGTGCAAGACATGGAGTGCAGGAGAGAGCGCGTATGGAGCATTTAATTCATTGCAGTTCAGACATTAAGAAAAAAACATTAACGCTGTACACTCTTCGTGGGAAGAAAAATGTTGTCTATAGCGAAAAATTTCACCTCAAATCTGAGCAAGCACCTAGCAAGCCGGCACAGGAATGTGAAACTCATTGAGACACCCCCAGATCCCGACATGACGGCTGCAGCAACAGGTGAAAATAGAGGACGTCGCGGGTTCCCTGTAGCCTACTGGCCCGTTATAACAGGAGCCAGGGCATTATAATATTCTGGCTGCATTCACTGTGATTTGGAAAATGGGCAAAAACATAATGTGGTCTTTGCCTTTTTGTAATGGGGCTGAGTGTTGAAGTCTTCAATAATTCGTTTCCCTTAAACCAGCGTTTCTCTACTGGGTCGCGGAGACATGCCAGGTAGGGCGCGAAAAACAGGAGGTTTTTTTATTTATTTTTTTATCTGTAGCCTAGGCCCAGGTAGCACCCGATGCGCAATGGACGCACTGTGTTATTCATAGGGAAGCGCTCGTGTCAAGGCAGCGTGAGCGCATGTTTGAATCTGCAAGCACGTTCACAAATGAACATTTCTTGAAGCTGGCCTATCTTAGCGATATATTTGGAAAGCTCAATGAGTTAAATCTCCAGTTACAAGGCAAAGACAAGCACCTACCTCACCTAGCAGATAAGATTACTGCATTCACCAAAAAACTTGAGGTATGGGACAGGCGCCTCGATCGCAACAGTATGCCTTTGAGAATCTGAGTGAAATCGCTGAAACGTCTGCTTCGGGAGCCACTCTTGTGATCCCATGTATTAAACAGTAGGCCTACATCACATCCCTGCAAAGTTTATTTCAAAAATATTTCCCAACCAGCAGTGCTCAGTATGACTGGATTATGGATCCATTTAATGCAGCATGTTGGTATTTCATTGAATATATTGTACAATGCTGTAAAATATTGGCCTATGCTTCCTAATATGTTGCTGGAAAACAGAAATATGTGTGTTTAATTTACAATGGCACATTATGTATTTATTTATTATTATATCTGCAGCACCAGCTGATTTTAGCTCTGCTGAAGAGGATATATTTAGAACTTGTCATTATTTCAATACATTTGACAATTTTAAGCTTGACCTACCACTTTCTTAGAGCGATGAGGGACAGGTGGGGCTCGAAAAGGCCCCCTTGATCAAAGTGGGGAATGAAAGAAAAAGTTTGAGAACCACTGCCTTAAACTAAGCATTTACATGAAGCACAGTAGCCTATGCCGATTGAAACACATTCCACTCAGATAAGTGCTACCAGGCTCATATAGGCTATCACTTTTAATTGCAAACAGAAAATGTCTAGCTAGCTGTTTATACCAACTTAATATCATGACTATTGCTAATATAGTGCCAAATGTGGAGTTTGTGGACTATCCATAGGCTTATATTTGAATGGAGCTGATCATTATGAGAGTTGTGTAGATGCTCTTAAAGTGACAGCGCACCATTTATAAATGAGTTAAACTGCATCAAATTAGTAGTATTTCTTAAGAAATACTTTAAACTAACAGTTCTGCTTTGGGCACCAAAATAGCCAGCAGCGGCACTGCACACACACAGTTCAAACACATACTCTTCTTGACATTAGAACAGCCTAAATGTGGCATGCAACAGCATTTTCTATTTTGGTAAATGCATTACTCCTCTCTGCACTGCAACTGTTAAAAGATGTAAATGTTAAGAGACTTTGGTTTTAATATTTTTTTTTGCTGTATTTTATTTACATCTATTCGAATGAAGGAGTATACACACCAAAAAGTTAAGATTGAAACTAATAAAACCAAGTTTTAAAAAAGCGTATTCAGGTTGTGTATAGCTAGTGTGTTTTTGTAAAGTAACTAATTGTTGTGTATAGCTAGTGTGTTTTGTAAAGTAACTAATTACTTTTGAAAATAAGTAATCAGTAAAGTAACTAGATTACTTTCTTGGATAAGTAATCAGTAATCAGTAACTAATTACTTTTTCCAAGTAACTTGACCAACACTGATTCTTACTGCAAATTATTTCAGTAATAATGTGGTCTAAGTAAATAAATATTATAATAAATATTTTGTTGGGCATTTTGCAGAAGTGCCCTTGAGCAAGGCACCTAACCCCTCACTGCTCCCCGAGCGCCGCTGTTGTAGCAGGCAGCTCACTGTGCCAGGATTAATGTGCTTCACCTCACTGTGTGCTGAGTGTGTTTCACTAATTTATGGATTGGGATAAATGCAGAAAGCAAATTTCCGTCACAGGATCAAAAGAGTATACGTATACTGGTGTGAAAACATACGCCGGTAAACACAAGCAAGTTTACCTATGAAAGCACAGGTAACCAGTCCTGCTGTCTGTATGCGTCATCCTCAGGGCCGAACCACAACGGCATCACTAGATGGTAAGGTGTTGGGTGTGTTTGAATTCCCTTCCTTGTAGCATCCCTTTCTGCATTCCACAGTAGGGAGAAGTCCACCATGTCTAAATAACAATTCTGTTTCCTTATGAACTTCATACTTGAGGTTGAAGCTATTTAAGCACATCAAGTTTTTCACAAACTGGAATTTCAAGATACATAGCCTTATGATTTTCCTGTTCAGCCCTTTACTAGACTAGCCTGATCCACATCAAGATGTAGGGTCTGGGAACTCACCCTTCGCAGTGCTCAATCCGAGGGGTGGGGGGGGTGGTTGTCTTTCAAATTCCCTCTGCACGCAATAGGATAACGCTACAACTCATGAGTCCCATGCGTTTTCCCACCAGCGGAGCTAGTTGGTCAAACTTTTGCCAACTTGAAAAAAAAAAAAACCTTAACTTGTGTCGCGCTGTTCGCCAGCAGCAGCATCTTCTTTGTTTTCAAGTAGCTGGGAATTCACGCAGCCCGCCTACTGACTCCATAAACGATGTGATTGGCCTGATTGAAGTTTAATTTTTCCAGATCGCAAGCCAACGGAGTTGCTAGACTACCCTGGCTGCAAATTTCATTTGCTGCCACTAGGGTGCGTATAGATTTCTAGGCTAGAACTAGACTTGAATTCGGAACCTCAGGGTCAGTCGCTTTGGACAAAAGTGTCAGCTAACTAGCTAAA
This sequence comes from Alosa alosa, assembly GCF_017589495.1. NCBI lineage: Eukaryota > Metazoa > Chordata > Actinopteri > Clupeiformes > Clupeidae > Alosa > Alosa alosa. Next base: position 32,023,737 of record NC_063203.1, read on the forward strand.
TACTACTATTTGGTGGTGAAGGGTAGATTTTATTATCTGAGAACTACAGCTCAAGTCAAACTGTTACCTGTGAAGCACTTTGACAACTTCAGCTGTGTTTTAAATGTGCTATAAATAAAGCACTTTGACAACTTCAGCTGTTGTTTTAAATGTGCTATATAAATAAAGTAACATCACTTGACTAACAAAACCCATATTTGTCGGCCATTTCTAAAAATGGCTGCCACGGACCCCAGGGGCCAAATCCGAGGCACCATGTTCTAATAGGATCCGAGGCGCCTGTTCTAACACCATGTGCTAATAGGATCCGAGGCGCCTGTTCTAAGACCATGTGCTAATAGGATCCGAGTGAGTGACTATGAGTCACTGAAAGCGTTAAATGTGCTGTAATATTATTATTTCTTATTTTAAATAGCCGAGTAACACGTGTTAAATGTGCCGTAATATTATTATTTCTCATTCTAAATAGCAGAGTAACACGAGCGACAGAAAGTGTTAACTGTGCCGTAATATTATTATTTCTTATTCTAAATAGCCGACTCATCACTAATGTTTGTTTGCATCACATCCGGTCAGGATTTCATCACTAATGTTTGTTTGCATCACATCCGGTCAGGATTTCATCACTAATGTCTGCTCACATGGCATCTTGTCAGGACATGGTGTAAATCTGATCAGACCCCCTTTGCGCATATTATTACACATATTATTTTAAAATACATTAGATGCGCACATGCACCCCACACACACAGACTTCTTTACAAATGATCTTTATTAAAGGAACATAATTAAATGTATACACACTTATTTATAAATGATCTTTATTGAATTGAAATAAAGCCAAATGAATTACATAATTACATTAAAATAGAATACAATTACATACAAAAAGTAAAATCTGTCTTCTTAAAGCATGATCTACAAAAAGAGAGAGAGAAGATAGATTAGCGGATTAGTGTTCAACACCATTTAAACATCACTGTGTGTGTGTGTGTGTAACAAGACACAACCTGTGAAATACAGACACCATGAGTGTGTGATAGAAAGGGAGTGAGGGTACAGAGTTTCCGTGAAAGAGTGTGTGTGTGTGTGTGTGTGTGTGTGTGTGTTTTGTGCGCGTTTGCGTGTGTATAAGTATATATACTCTTTTGATCCCGTGAGGGAAATTTGGTCTCTGCATTTATCCCAATCTGTGAATTAGTGAAACACACTCAGCACACAGTGAACACACAGTGAGGTGAAGCACACACTAATCCCGGCGCAGTGAGCTGCCTGCATCAACAGCGGCGCTCGGGGAGCAGTGAGGGGTTAGGTGCCTTGCTCAAGGGCACTTCAGCCGTGCCTACTGGCGCTCGGGGAGCAGTGAGGGGTTAGGTGCCTTGCTAAAGCGCACTTCAGCCGTGCCTACTAGTCAGGGTTCGAACCGGCAACCCTCCGGTTACAAGTCCGAAACGCTAACCAGTCGGCCACGGCTGCCTGTGTGTGTGTGTGTTTGCATGCAGTGTAGAGATGTCCCAATCCAATCTCAGAGGTCTAAATCTTACTGTTTCTAAACACCTCAAGTCACCAAACTGTGTGCTCTACATTCATGCTGCTCCCCAGATGTAGAGGGAAGAGTTTCATCGAGACGTTCCTAGTGTGTGTGTGTGAGGGAGTATGTGTGTGTGGAAAGGTGTCTGCAAGTAAGTGTGGGGAAGAAAGTGTGAGTGAGAATAAGTGTTGACCTGAGAAATAAAGAAATTAAGTTGAAACCTTTTTTTTTTTTTTTCACTGGTCCTCCTACAAAAAGGTGAAATATAAAACTTAACAACACACATGTCTTTGACACACACATCCACACACACACACACACCTGACCTCTACGTGGGCGATCCCAGACACACTTTCACCTCCAGACGCTCAAATTCACCTCATCACCTCACGTTTACAAGAGCAACTGACTGCTGCAACACACCTCACGTTTACATGAGCAACTGACTGCAGCAACACACCTCATGTTTATATGAGCAACTGACTGGTGCAACACACCTCATGTTTATATGAGCAACTGACTGCAGCAACACACCTCATGTTTATATGAGCAACTGACTGCAGCAACACCTCACGTTTATATGAGCAACTGACTGGTGCAACACCTCACGTTTATATGAGCAACTGACTGGTGCAACACCTCACGTTTATATGAGCAACTGACTGGTGCAACACCTCACGTTTACATGAGCAACTGACTGGTGCAACACCTCACGTTTATATGAGCAACTGACTGCAGCAACACACCTCATGTTTATATGAGCAACTGACTGGTGCAACACCTCACGTTTATATGAGCAACTGACTGCAGCAACACACCTCATGTTTATATGAGCAACTGACTGGTGCAACACCTCACGTTTATATGAGCACGGCAAAAGCAGAAACAAAAAACGTGAGGCTAAAAACACAAGGCATCCAAATAAATTTTAAAAAAAAAATAATAAAATCTTTTGATGTCAGGTTTTTTTCAACAATGGGTCGGTGCTTAGCTGCCTGCCTTAATTAAATCAGAGCGCTAGCTATTTAGCTAAATAATATTATGAATTATATTATAACATATCAAAGCAACCACATGTGGGTCATTCTATGAAACCAATTGTTTCCACAACATGTGATGGTATGCATAAGGAAAAAACTAGAGCCAAAGTGTGTGTTTCTAAAGCCTAAAACTAACTAGAAATTAAATTCCAAGGAATTACCAGTGTGCAAATGTAAAATATATTATGTAAAATATCATATCCGGTATTAAATGGGTTTTAAATATGTTAAGTAAGACCATAAGCTAGTCATAGGCGAGGGTGACCCTATCCAGACAAGAAGCATTCCGAACTTAGTCAGTTTTTACCGATTCTTCCATAACGTTATTAGCGCTAGCATCGGGACATCTCATATACTACACATAAATCGCTTTAACTTAATACTTCATGGACAGTGTAATTATGTTCTTAACATTTAAAACAAGGCATTGGCAACAATGTACAGTAAGTGTGCTGAAAGTTTATTTAGAAAACAGTTTATAGAGACACTACCTGGAGTAAATTTTTCACTTGTTTTCCGGGCAACGGCATTTTGAATTTAAGACTTAAGTTTAACATTTAAGTCTATCGATGCCAGTAAGAGCTGGCAGTAAGTGTCAATGCTAATCAGTAGGGGTGTTACAATTCTCCAAATCCTCAATTCGATTTAATTTTCGATTTTAAAGTCACGATTCGATTTTTAAATATTACTAATATTAATGCATTCCATGTTTGTTTTTTTGGCCTTTTCCTATTAAGTTTCGGAGGGCTTTTATTTTGAAACCATTTTTTATTTTGAAATCGTTGCAACCAAAGTTGTAAACAGAACAAACATTAAACATAAACATGAACATAGAGAAATGAAACACAGAATGATAATTTGACTGTTACAGCACATTCCGAAGAGACCCAAGGTACTTATCAATGTGCATTTTATGCCTTAAAGTAATTGTGGACTGTAACTAAATCATCTATTCACTTGCTGAATAAGTTGAGTAAGTTAGTGTTAATTGACGTGAATGAACAAAATACTTCCAGACTGGTGATTTCAGAGTAGCAAGAGGGGATGGATTTCGGTCGGTTGATGTATATTTTGTAACTTAAAGTTAAAGGAGTGTTGACACCGTAGTTCAACACGTGTGTGTGTGTTTTGGCATGCATGCTGGACGTGACATTGGGGGTGTGGCTACATCGTTGATTCTATCTTTGAGCTCTAAGTTTGAGATTGAGATGTAATTTCGATCGATTTCGACTTAATCGAAATCGTGACATCCCTACTAACCAGGCTATTAAACAAACCATGCTTCGGTGAGTAACATCAAAGGGTAAAGTTACGTGACTTCTAGTTGTAGTCTGTTTATGAAACGAAAGGAGCAAATTGTTGAAGGTGTGTATTTTAAGTCTTGACCACGTGGAGAACTAGTCATTTTATCATGATTAAAGCACCCAGTCACATGCCCCATATATTTCACTGTAATAAAAAATAACGTATGCCTGAGGTGGGCAAATATTTCTTTTCAGAGGGTGATCATGTCTTTAATGCTGTGGATAAATTGAAAAGAAGTTTACTTTCATGAAAATTGGGAAAACTACATAGTAGTAAAGGCACCCATTTCATGTACACAATCAATTAGTCAGGGAGCTCGGTAATAGCTATTTAGCTGAATATAACGAGTCATAGCAACAACATGAACACAGTTATTCTACTTTGGAACATGTTTTGAAGGTGAAAAAGAAGTGAGCTGCGGCGGCTGGTCACGTCTCCTGGAGCCTGAAGGGGGCGCCAGACTCACCTTCTTGGAGGAGTTCCTGTTGCGCGGCGAGCGGCGGGGGGCGGGGCCAGCAGCGGCGGAGCGGGAGGCGGGGCTCTTGCGGGCGCTGTTGCGGAGCTTCCTGAGGCTGCGCAGGATCAGACCGTTCTTCTGGGGCGTGTTACCGATGCAGAACATCATGGACTGCCTACGCTCAGCCTGCACACACACACGCACACACAGGCATGACAGACCATAAACATACCCGCAGATAAATCATAAGTATAAGTACCATGAGTTCTGAGTGGTGTGGGAGAGAGGGTTCTAAGTGAGGAGTTCTAAGTGTGGATTTCTGAGTGAGGTGTTCTAAGCTAGGAGTTCTGTTTGAGGTGTTCTAATTGAGATGTTCTAGGTGATGTGGTAGAGGAGAACTAAGCTCACCGGAGACTTTAGCGGGCTGTTCTGATTGGCCAGGTGTGTAGTGTTCCTGTTCTTTGGAGTCAGAGGGCGTGAGAAACAGGTGGCCTGCCTCTTCACCTGTTACAGAGAGGAGCGTTAGCACACACACACACGGCCAGTGAGGGGCAAGTGGTGGTGGGAACACACACACACGGCACAGTGAGAGGCCAGTGGTGGTGGGCAGTACCTCGGGTGTGGCTGGGCCCTGATTGGTGGCAGGGCGTTTGGCGGGCACCGTTGAGAGCCTATGGGAGGCCAGCGAGGCCTGCAGCTGTCCAGGGAGAGTGGACGCTCTCCGCAGGGTCTCCGAGGGGTCCCCGAAACGCATCTCGTCCTCCTCACACGGGGCCCCCAAAACCTGCTGGAATACACACACACAAAGACTTATATACACTTACACACACACACACACAGAGAGACTTAAATAGATTTATACACACACTTATACACTTAGGCTAGCGCAAGTCATCAGTATGTGTTAGCCTGCCACTAAAAAAAACAGTCTTACCCACTCCAAAGTACACCCGAGGCAAATAAGACCAGGGCTCTACACTAACATTTTTTTCCAGGAGCACTTGTGCGCCCAAGTTAAAAAATTTAGGAGCACAGACAAAAATTTGGGCGCACAGTCACTTCTGTACATTACTTACACATAATCTAACATTACACTGCAGCTAACAGTTAAACATGCCAGTGCACCAATTGCAAATATTAAGAATGACTGACAACATTTAGGCTACAGGAAACAGGATTTTAAAGATCAGTGCCTACTTTATTTTCAGTCTGTTCTATTTTCCTACATTTTGTTAATGTAAAATAATATATTACATTGCCATATTTGCATTTAGCCTGTATATCAAGTATCCTGCCAAATGTAGGCTAATTTATTTATTTGTGAATCCATCTGTAGCTAATCCAAATATGCCCATGGTGTCCTATCTGACTGCATACTGCCTAATACTACTACTAAAACAGTCCATTTTCCACAAAACCCAACATAGGCCATCAAGGATTTATATTTTTTTTATCCTTTTTTTTATATCTGCATTGATGGGGGCAGTAGGCAAACGTTAGGCCTACTTTCGTTTTGCACTTAAGCTTGTATTCGGTGTAAACAAACAAGCATGAGTGGAAGCCAGGAGTTGTCAGTAGTGTTCTACCTTTGAATAAAATGGGAGTATTACGGGAAGCTACTTTTGTGCCTGTCCGCTACAGCTATATTTTGCATATTGCAGCCAATACGTCAACTGGGCTAAAAGGCATGTTAGGTTACCTTTCCTTCTCTCACTGCATTCTCAGAATCTCATCCTGTTCCTCCTATATCCGATGAATTCGTGGATAGAAGAACTAATTTCTTCAATCTTTGCATCTTGGCTGGCTAGTCTAACTTTCCGCTTTTCTGCACTCTTGGATTTGATAGAAGCGACTACTAGCGAGTCACAACGCGAAACTGCTAACGCGTTGATGGGAGGTGTAGTTTTTATGCTGCATTCATGACGTGATTCTATGGTTTGCACATGTTTCTCGATGTTGCGGTGTATTTTGTAGACAAACATTGACATGGTTAGAAGTCATTAGCACCAGTCGCCTAAAAATATTTTTGCACTTTCAGACGCCATCATTTTTACTCGCATGTGCGAGTGAAATGGGCGCACTGTAGAGCCCTGCGCCAGACAATCAATGTAACTGTATCCACTGATAAATATCACACTTGCTAACTTGGAAATGAGGTCCTATGTCCAAAATCCTGAAACACCCTTTTAAGTTAATCAGAGAGTCTGAACTTTCAGAAGAAGTTCATGACTTTCTTTTTCACTATGGTATGAAAATAAAGTCACACAGAGGCTAAATTCTCTAGTCATTTTTCAACATCGGAAAGACAAGAGAATACACTAAATGTCAAGAAAAAGAAAGTGTTTTGACATTTGTAAGTCAGAGAATGTCTATGAAAAATAGGTACTTTGTTGAAAATGCCTATATTTACATGTAATGTGACAAACATGCTTGGACAAAGTCCCATGGTTATCTTGCCCCCATGCACATTATGGAGGATGGTAAGATATGGGATTTTTTTGCCTAAGAACAACTGTTGGAGAGTTACAGAAAAAGGTATCATCTTGGGGTCACCAAGTCCCCCAAAACATCTTCAAAAGTGACCTCACTGCTAATAGATTATTAAGAGGGCATGCCAGGTCAAAGCCTGTCCAGTCATTTAATTTAAATATCTATTATATATTTATATACTTTTTATCATTCCTAATCAATTCCTTATTTCAAATACACTTGAGTAACCGCCACTTTAAATATTTATATAGTTATAAATAATATTACGTTTTAACTCCATGTTGTTTTTGTTGATGGACAGCGCAATTTTTGATTCAGAGTTGTCTGGTTTAAATTTTCTTTACATTTTTGATTCAGAGTTGTTCTGCTTTGATCGGTTTAATAAACGACACATACACTTGTGTGGTCGAAGCAAGGAATTGTTTTCATTCATTTTCTTGCAATTCCCAAATAACATTAGATGGGTCTACTACATTTAGGGGCAGTTCTTACCATGGTCTCTAGTGTGTAGCTGCTCTTGAGGTGCTGGGGGCAGTTCTTACCATGGTCTCTAGTGTGTAGCTGCTCTTGAGGTGCTGGGGGCAGTTCTCATGGTCTTACCATGGTCTCTAGTGTGTAGCTGCTCTTGAGGTGCTGGGGGCAGTTCTTACCATGGTCTCTAGTGTGTAGCTGCTCTTGAGGTGCTGGGGGCAGTTCTCATGGTCTCTAGTGTGTAGGTGCTGGGGGCAGTTCTTACCATGGTCTCTAGTGTGTAGCTGCTCTTGAGGTGCTGGGGGCAGTTCTTATTGCGTCTCTGGAGCTCAGCGATGCGTAGCCAGTCCTCACCAGCCTGGTCAGGCTCATTCTCCATCCCCACACAGAAGGCACTGGAGGCTGCACACACACACACACACACACACACACACACACAGGCACGCACACACACACACACGCACGCACACACAATGGAGAACTTTAGTGCAGATACAGTACGTGTTGTAGTGTTTTCTCTCCTGATTGCATGAGTGTGTGTGAGTGTACATGAATATTTGTGTGTGACGGTACATAAGTGCATGGGTGTGTGCAGACATGTGGACTCGAGTCACATTGACTTGGACTCGAGTCAGACTCGAGTCGTGATTTTAATGACTTCAGACTCGACTTGATAAAATTAGGCATGACTTGCGACTCGACTTGGACTTGAATACTATTCACTTTCGAGACTTAACTTCGGACTTTGCCTCTTTGACTTGTAATGACTTGACATGTCTCGAGTCAAAAAATACATTTCCTGATCGTGGACCAGTCACCCCAGAGATACTTTTTACTTCCGCGACGAAAAAAACAAAACACATAGTGGACACAAACAGGCAGAGCACAGTGATGATCAGTCAGTGCTTCTGTTACCACCACGCATCACGCACTGTGTGTAGGGCACCAAGAGACAGAGGAAGGACCAATATTAAATAAATATTATAGCTTTACTGCAAACCGATTTGCATTCTTGTTAGACAACGTTTACAATGTCAAACCAACAGCATGTTACATAAAGATGATCCTTTTCGGTCCTCTCCATTAAGATCCAACTTCAGCGTTATGCTAGCCTACTCCATTTAATTGAGAATGCGTTTCAGCGCGCGCACGGAAGGGACATTGTTGATGATGATTGATATCTCCTTTTAAATATAAGAAACGTATAAAATGAAATCATGAAGGAAACAAAGACGAGATTAAAGGAAATTGCAGATTTATCTGGTTCTCACTAGGCTACTGTTATAAACTGTGAGAGCCAGGGCACTTTGACAAAAGCTGCGCTCACTGTGATTTGGAAAATGGACAAGAATATGAAGAGTTGTCTTTGCCTTTGTGTAATGGAACTGGTGAGTCTTGAAGTATTCAATAATTCGTTTACATGAAGCACATGAAATGCCGATTAAAACGCATTCCACTCAGCTAGGTGGCTACTGGCTGCAGGCTCATAATTCACTTTTAATTGCAAACAGAAAATGTCTAGCAAGCATCATGTCATTACATGCTTTTTGTGTCAACTTAATATCATGCTTATCATTGTTAATATTGTGCTATCCATGTGGCACAAACAATGTTAGAGTTTGTGGACTAGCTCTGGCCATAGCTATATTTGAATGGAGCTGGTAAAAAAGATCATTAGGAGAACGTGTGGACAGTGGCACACAATGGGCTTAAAGTGACAGTGCACCATTTACAAACGAGTTAAACAGCATCACATGTGTAGTATTTAAGAAATGAATACTTTAAAACAAAATTACTGTGTCATTATTATCATTTAAATAATATAGAAGTGTTTTTCTTTTACCTTTGTGTTTTACCTTGTTACTCAGTAATTTTGTGATTTATGCTGTATTTAATAGGCCATATAAGAAGCTTAGTCTTTAGGGAGAAAATTTACTTTTTAACCGCAATTAATCTAGATGAATTCATTTCAAAATACGAGATTAATTAGTTTTTTTAATCGTTTCACAGCCCTAACAAAAACGTAAAATATTTAACTGCAGCAATTTACTAATTTAGCTGGCAAATCTGTGGCCTAGCACAGTGAAATGCCATCAGTCAAATTATTACTCATTCTTACAGTGGACGCTGCAATTTGGAAAAACAATATATATTTGCTGCTGTGCTGAGTGCAGGGCTCTACACTAACATTTTTTTCCAGGAGCACTTGTGCGCCCAAGTTAAAAAATTTAGGAGCACAGACAAAAATTTGGGAGCAGTCAGTTCTGTACTTAACTTACACATAATCTAACATTACACGGCAGCTAACAGTTAAACATGCCAGTGCACCAATTGCGAATATTAAGAATGACAGACAACATTTAGGCTACAGGAAACAGGATTTTAAAGATCAGTGCCTACTTTATTTCCAGTCTGTTCTATTTTCCTACATTTTGTTAATGTAAAATAATATAATACATTGCCATATTTGCATTTAGCCTGTATATCAAGTATCCTGCCAAATATAGGCTAATTTATTTATTTGTGAATCCACCTGTAGCTAATCCAAATATGCCTATGGTGACCTATATGAATGCATACTGCCTAATACTACTACTAAAACAGTCCATTTTCTCTTCCACAAAACCCAACATAGTCTAATCAAGTATATATATTTTATACTTTTATGTTTTATTTGAAATATCTGCATTGATTGGGGCAGTAGCCAAACGTTAGGCCTACTTTCGTTTTGCACTTAAGCTTGTATTCGGTGTAAACAAACAAGCATGCATGGAAGCCTGGAGTTGTCAGTAGCGTTCTACCTTTGAATAAAATGGGAGTATTACGGGAAGCTACTTTTGTGCCTGTTCGCTACAGCTATATTTTGCATATTGCAGCCAATACGTCAACTGGGCTAAAAGGCATGTTAGGTTACCTTTCCTTCTCTCACTGCATTCTCAGAATCTCATCCTGTTCCTCCTATATCCGATGAATTCGGTGGATAGAAGAACTAATTTCTTCAATCTTTTCATCTTGGCTGGCTAGTCTTTCCGCTTTTTCTGCGCGCTCATGGATTTCATAGAAGCGACTACTACTATCGAGTCCCAACGCGAAACTGCTAACGTTGATGGGAGGTGTAGTTTTATGCTGCATTCGCGACGTGATTCTATGGTTTGCACCAGTACTGTTTCTCGATGTTGCGGTGTATTTTGTAGACAAACATTGACATGGTTAGAAGTCATTCGCACCAGTGCGCCTAAATATTTTTTTGCACTCGCACGGCATCATTTTTACTCGCATGTGCAAGTGAAATGGGCGCACTGTAGAGCCCTGGAGTGTTTTATAGCTATCTGTTTCGTACAGATTACTCAGGTATGCTCATGCGTATATTTCACAGGTATGCGCATGCATATATCGTAAAAGCTTTCAAGACAGAACCATTGAACCTATTTTAATCTGTATTTATAAAAAAAATACTGTAGATTAGATTGATGTGTTAAAATGATGATCGATAGTCTAATAATGGCATTATTAAGTGAAGAGTACCTGATGACTTGTTCAGGACTTGAAAAAGATTGGGACTTGGACTTGGACTCGACTTGGCTTTGATGTGACTTGGACTTGGACTCGACTTGCCCTTCTCTGTATTTACTTGGGACTTGACTTGGACTTGACCTTGACTGCTAAGACTTGGGACTTACTTGTGACTTGCCAAACAGTGACTTGGTCCCACCTCTGGGTGTGTGTCCCGTGTGAGTGTGTCAGTCATTGTGTTTGTGTGTGTATGTGAGTGTGTGTGTGTGTGTGTGTGTTTCTGTTAGTGTATGCGAGTGCTTCTCTTTCTGTGTGTGTGTGTGTTTGTTTCTGTATGTGTTTTTCTGTCTCTCTGTGTGTTTGTGTGTGTGTTCCCAGAACTGACCTCGTGCGGGAGCAGCGTTGAAGATGCTACTGCGGCGATATCCGGGGAGGTTGAGAAGGTTGTCGCTGGCAGCAGCGGTTGCTGTGGTGGCAGGGTTGCCAGGCTGTGTGGGGAGCTCCGTGGCAACAGGACAGGAAGACAGGTTGGGGTGGGACTGAGCCGCCTGCAGACTGGGCTTCTCATTCTAACACACACGCACACACACGTCAATTTTGTATAAGTATATATACTTTTTTGATCCCATGAGGGAAATTTGGTCTCTGCATTTAACCCAATCGGTGAATTAATGAAACACAAACAGCACACAGTGAACACACAGTGAGGTGAAGCACACACTAATCCCGGCAGTGAGCTGCCTGCTTCAACGGGCGGCTCAGGGGAGCAGTGAGGGGTTAGGTGCCTTGCTCAAGGGCACTTCAGCCGCAGCCCACTGGTCGGGGCTCGAACCGGCAACCCTCCGGTTACAAGTCCAGAGTGCTAACCAGTGGGCCACGGCTGCCAACTGGTTAGCACTGTGGTGGTTATGTTGCATGTATGTATGTATGCATGCATGCATGCATGCATGTATGCATGCATGCATGTATGTATATATACACGTGTGTGAGAGTTCAGAGGTTTCACGTCATTATTCAAACTAATCTCAACTTCATGTGTGATGATAGTTAATTAAACAGAACTGACCTAACCAACCAAACTGGCCTAACAAACCAAACTGGCAGTTCAAGTTCTGTTCAAACCGTTTATGAGAATATTATATATAATAGATATATAATAGAAGGTTCTGTAGCTACTGCTTACTGATGCTGTATTAGTATCTATACCACCCCCACCCCCCCCGTAGGCTGATGCTGTATTAGTATCTATATCCCCCTCTGTAGGCTGATGCTGTATTAGTATCTATATCCCCTCTGTAGGCTGATGCTGTATTAGTATCTATATCCCCCCCTCTGTAGGCTGATGCTGTATTAGTATCTATATCCCCTCTGTAGGCTGATGCTGTATTAGTATCTATATCCCCTCTGTAGGCTGATGCTGTATTAGTATCTATATCCCCCCCTCTGTAGGCTGATGCTGTATTAGTATCTATATCCCCCTCTGTAGGCTGATGCTGTATTAGTATCTATATCCCTCTGTAGGCTGATGCTGTATTAGTATCTATATCCCTCTGTAGGCTGATGCTGTATTAGTATCTATATCCCCCCCTCTGTAGGCTGATGCTGTATTAGTATCTATATCCCCTCTGTAGGCTGCTGCTGTATTAGTATTATTCCCTAGTTTCCAATATAAGATGCACTATTTTGTGGTATATCTAATAGGCAAAACAAAACTGTCATAAGCAGTAAATCAAATTCATGAGGCAAATCCTATGCGAGGGTGGCACTGGAAAAGGGCCTTAAGGGAAATATATTTGGGGCAAATACTAGGGGGGTCCGGGGCCACCGGAAGAAAAGTTTGAAAAATAACCCTTTAAATGATGACATCTGATGCAGCGCTTCCCCTACAATGTATTCATCAGCGGCGCAGCGCCGCTCCTGGAATTCAAGCGCCACTGCAAAAAAAGTTGCCTAATTAAAAAAAAAAAAATAGACGCAAGTGAACTTCAGGAGCAGCTGCCGTTCGTTCAGGTTTCATGTCAACAAATAATAGTAGGCTAATGTTGAAGGCCTTGTCAGGGATTCCACAGGAGATCACGCTTGTTTGTGTTTATGTTTAAGTTTATTAGCAGACGCAATTTTGTGCAAAAAAAGCGTAGCCTACATTATGTTAACCAAGGAACCAAGTTAAACACGCCAGCGCAGGTAGCTTCGCCCTACCTTCAGTAGCCTATTCCCAGATGAATTCCACGCATTGTTTCGTTTTTGTTTGTGATACAGGCAATACTTTCAAGCCCTGTGTTGCTAAAATACCTAGGCTGTGAAACTAAGGTCTAGCTAGCCTATTGGTGGGTTTAATTGAATTTGAGTAATAGGATACGCAAGCATTTACATCTGAGATAGTTTGTAATTCCTGTAGAGCTCACCAAAATTATAGATATGATACAAGACACTTATCTGCTATAATCCAAGATAGATTTTCTTCAAATTTTTGACCATTTATTTTACCAAATGACATGGGAAACATAATTCATTTCATCCAAATATTCTTATGCACCATGTACAACAACGCTACTAAATTAGCTTAAAACCGTGAGAATAATGCCAGCGTCATGGGCCGTCACGGCATTAAAGTGATTCGACACGGCACTCAACAGTGTAATGGCATGAAAGAGGAGTCTATATAGTTTATACAGTGCTGTGAAAAAGTTAAGACACCATGCTGTAATTGACTAAAGGGAGGAATAAAAAAAACATATTTTGCCTTTTGTCTTAATGCCTGCGTGCGTGCGTGCGTACCTACCCTTTTAATGGTGATGTTGATGGTCTGGGTGTGTGTGTGTGTGTGTGTGCGTGTGCGTACCTACCCTTTTCATGGTGATGTTGATGGTCTGGGTGTGTGTGTGTGTGTGTGTGTGTGTGTGTGTGTGTGTGTGTGTGTGTGTGTGTGTACCTACCCTTTTCATGGTGATGTTGATGGTCTGGGGGTGTGTGTGTGTGTGTGTGTGTGTGTACCTACCCTTTTCATGGTGATGTTGATGGTCTGGGTGGTGCGTCTGCGCTGTGCGGAGCTGGTGAGCTTGTGGGCGGAGTCGGTGATGCGGTCGCCTGGTAACCGTGTGGTGGGCTGCGTCCCCATAGGGGTGAAGTAGAGCGTCTCCACCGAGCCCTGTTTCATGGCCAGCCGCCTAGAGCTCCTCGCCACCGGCGTACTGACACACACACACACACACACACACACACACACACACACACAGGTCATCACCATCGCGTACTGAGGTACACACACACACACAGGTCATCACCACCGGCGTACTGAGCTACACACACACACACACACACACAGGTCATCACCACCGGCGTATTGAGCTACACACACACAGGTCATCACCACCGGCGTACTGAGGCACACAGGCGCACACACACACACACACACACACACACACACACACACAGTTACGCCCCTCCATTACTCTGGTGTGGTGCTGTTTCCCTAGGTCTGTGTTTTGTAACTAATTGTGTGCAGGTGCGACCTGTTAGGAGTGGGCGGCCATGCAGTCAGGGGAGGCTTGCTACCCGCTACCCACGCGCACACACTACCACGCCTGGTGTTGGTCTTCCTGTGTTTTGGTTCTGGCTACCACCCCCTGGTGTCTGTGTATGCGTGTTTGATATGTGTTTAATGTGTGTGTGTTAGTAAGAGAGGGTGTGTGTGTGTCATACCTGGTGGAGTTGAGAGAATCATCCAGGCTCAGGCTGTCGGAGCTGAGGTCATGCTCCACTCTCCTCTTCTCTCCCGCATGCTTCCTCTTCTCAACCGCCTTCTGTTTGTTCACACACACACACACACATACACACACATTACACACACACATACACACACACACATTACACACACATTAAACACAAACATTAAACACACACACACATTAAAACACACATAAGCTGTGTCTCACTTCAGGGCGGATGCTTCGGAGCATTCGTGCTACCTAATGTTATTTAAACATTTATTAAATATTTAAATGTGTCTGTGTCTCGTCTTGAATGAAACGTCATAAACACATCGAATCTTGGGACCAGGTAGGCGGCGAAGCATAAGCTTACACGCGATTCACCCTCCGTTTCGGGGGAAAAGAAGGATGGGTTTGTCGGCCGAATTCGAAGGAGCCCACGAAATGGGACAGCACTAGTAGCGCCACTATGACGAAACCGGTCTACGAATCTGGCCTTAGAACCATACTTATAAAGTGTGGGGATGGTAAGGGGGTATTTAAAGAGTGAGGGTGGCATGGGGGTATTTATAGAGTGAGGGTGGCATGGGGGTATTTAATGAGTGAGGGTGGTAGGAGGTATTTAATGAGTATGATTGAGATAAAGAGGTATTTTATAGAGTGGGAGGGTAGTAAGAGGAGATTTAGAGAGATCAAGGGTGGTTAGGGAGTATTTATTTAAATACCCCTTTACCTCGCTCAAGGGCACTTCAGCCGTGCCTACTGGTCGGGGTTCGAACCAGCAAACCTCCGTTTACAAGTCCAAAGTGTTAACCAGTAGGCCACGGCTGCCCATTAGGGGGTATGTCCTATAGGCTATAGGGGGTGTGTGTGTCTGTTCTGGGGGGGGGGTGGTAAGGGGTATTTAAAGAGTGGGGGTGGTAATTACTGCGGGCTCTGAGAGCCTAGTGTGTGTGTGTGTGTGTGTGTGTGAGAAGAGAAGCAGGGCAGGGACAGGTTTACACTCCGCACCTCACATTTGAAACATTTACAAGGCGTGTGTGTGTTTGTTTATCATCATGTCTCCTGTATAAGGTTTGTAAGTGAGAACTGTTTAAGGCCTATTGGCATGTGTGCATGAGTGCGTGTGTGTGAGTGCTACTGACCTTGCTGTCGTACTCCTTCATCTCCAGCTGTTTCTGCAGTGTGTCGGCGAGCCTCTGGGTGGCGCTGTTCTCCCTCTGCAGTGTGCTGTTGAGCGTCTGCACTGTCTCCAGCTCCCGGCGCAGGGCCTGCACCTTAATCTCCGCCCTCTTCTTAGACTCCTCCCACTCATGCAGCCGCACCTGCAGCACAGACAGCTCCTGCTGCAGCGCCACCCTCTGGGCACACTCCGTTTCCAGGGAAACAAGGTCTGCTTGCTTCTCCCTGGCAGCTTCCTGAAGCTGCAAAAGCAGCCTGGTCACCTCTTCTTCACGTTTCATCACTTCCTGTTGTAGTACCACCTTTTGAGCAACCTCTGTCTGCAAGGAAACAAGGTCTGCTTTTCTCTCAGACACAGCTGTCTGAAACTGAGACCGCAGTTTAGTGACTTCTTGCGCTAGTGAAGTATTCCTAGAAAGTTCCATCTCCAAAGTCTTCATGTCTGCTTCCCTCTTGGTGGCAACTTCCTGAAGCTGAGTCTGGAGTTTGGTCACTTCCTGTTGGTGATTAGTAACTTCCTGTTGAAGCGCCGCCATCTGGTAACGCATGGTCTCCAAGGCAACCTTATCTGCCTCCTTCTCAGTGACCGCTTCCTGAAGCTGAGCTTGGAGTTTGGTCACTTCCTGTTGGTGATTAGTAATTTCTTGCTGCAGAGTAATCCTCTGTGCTCGCTCCATCTCCAAGACTGCCAGATCAGCACCCCCTTGGTGGCGACCTCCTGAAGCTGAACCTGCAGTTTTGCTACTTCCCTGTTGGTGATTAGTAACTTCCTGTTGTAGCACAATTTTCTCAGAACGCTCAGTCTCCAAGGTAACCATATCTGCCTCCTTCTCAGTGTCAGCTTCCTGAAGCTGAGTCTGGAGTTTGGTCACTTGCTGTTGGTGATTAATTACTTCCTGTTGAAGCGCCACCATCTGAGAACGCTGGGTCTCCAAGGTAACCATATCTGCCTCCTTCTCAGTGACTGCTTCCTGAAGCTGCGTCTGCAGTTTGGTCACTTCCTTCTCCAGCAAGGTCTTCTGAGCATGTCCTGCTTCCATGGCAACCATATAAGCTTTGTTTTCAACAGCAGCTTCCTGAAGCTGAGCCTGGAGTTTGGTCACTTCCTGTTGGTGATTAGTAATTTCTTGCTGCAGAGTAATCCTCTGTGCTCGCTCCATCTCCAAGACTGCCAGATCAGCACCCCCCTTGGTGGCGACCTCCTGAAGCTGAACCTGCAGTTTTGCTACTTCCTGTTGGTGATTAGTAACTTCCTGTTGTAGCACAATTTTCTCAGAACGCTCAGTCTCCAAGGTAACCATATCTGCCTCCTTCTCAGTGTCAGCTTCCTGAAGCTGAGTCTGGAGTTTGGTCACTTGCTGTTGGTGATTAATTACTTCCTGTTGAAGCGCCACCATCTGAGAACGCTGGGTCTCCAAGGTAACCATATCTGCCTCCTTCTCAGTGACTGCTTCCTGAAGCTGCGTCTGCAGTTTGGTCACTTCCTTCTCCAGCAAGGTCTTCTGAGCATGTCCTGCTTCCATGGCAACCATATAAGCTTTGTTTTCAACAGCAGCTTCCTGAAGCTGAGCCTGGAGTTTGGTCACTTCCTGTTGGTGATTAGTAATTTCTTGCTGCAGAGTAATCCTCTGTGCTCGCTCCATCTCCAAGACTGCCAGATCAGCACCCCCCTTGGTGGCGACCTCCTGAAGCTGAACCTGCAGTTTTGCTACTTCCTGTTGGTGATTAGTAACTTCCTGTTGTAGCACAATTTTCTCAGAACGCTCAGTCTCCAAGGTAACCATATCTGCCTCCTTCTCAGTGTCAGCTTCCTGAAGCTGAGTCTGGAGTTTGGTCACTTGCTGTTGGTGATTAATTACTTCCTGTTGAAGCGCCACCATCTGAGAACGCTGGGTCTCCAAGGCAACCTTATCTGCCTCCTTCTCAGTGACAGCTTCCTGAAGCTGATTCTGCAGTTGGGTCACTTCCTGCTCCAGCAAGGTCTTCTGAGCATGTCCTGCTTCCACAGCAACCATATAAGTTTTGTTTTCAGCAACAGCTTCCTGAAGCTGAGCCTGGAGTTTGGTTACTTCCTGTTGGTGATTAGTAACTTCCTGTTGTAGCGCCATCTTCTGAGAACGCTCGGCATCCAAGGCAACTTTATCGACCTCCTTCGCAGTGGCAGCTTCCTGAAGCTGAGCCTGGAGTTTGATTACTTCCTGTTGGTGATTAGTAACTTCCTGTTGCAAAGTAATCCTCTGTGCTCGCTCCATCTCCAAGACTGCCAGATCAGCACCCCCCTTGGTGGCGACTTCCTGAAGCTGAGCTTGCAGTGTGGTCACTTCCTGTTGGTAATGCAGAACGTTCTGCTGCAGAGCAGTCTTCTGAGCACGCTCCGTCTCCAAGGCTACCATATGAGCTCCCCTCTCAGTGTCCACTTCCTGAAGCTCAGTTTGGAGTTTGGTCACTTCCTGCTTCAGTGAAATCTTCTCAGAACGCTCATTGTCCAAGGCAACTGTATCCGCCTCCTTCTCAGTGGCTGCTTCCTGAAGCCGAGTCTGCAGTTTGGTCACTTCCAGCTCCAGCAAGGCCTTCTGTGCATGTCCTGCTTCCACGGCAACCATATGAGCGTTGTTTTCAGCAGCAGCTTCCTGAAGCCGAGTCTGTAGTGTGGTCACTTCCTGTTGGTACTGCATGACTTCTTCCTGCAATAAATTCTTCTGAGCAAGCTCCGTTTCCAAGGCTACCATATGACCTCCACTCTCAGTTTCCACTTCCTGAAGCTGAGCCTGGAGCTTGGTCACTTCCTGTTGTAGCACCATCTTCTCAGAACGCTCACTTTCCAAAGCAACCATATCCGCCTCCTTGTCAGTGGCAGCATCCTGAAGCTGAGTCTGCAGTTTGGTCACTTCCTGCTCCAGTAAGGCCTTCTGAGCATGTTCTGCTTCCATGGCAACCATATGAGCTTTGTTTTCAGCAGTAGCTTCCTGAAGCTGAGTCTGTAGTGTGGTCACTTCCTGTTGGTACTGCATGACTTCTTCCTGCAATAAATTCTTCTGAGCAAGCTCTTTTTCCAAGGCAACCATATGAGCTCCCCTCTCAGTTTCCACTTCCTGAAGCTGAGCCTGGAGCTTGGTCACTTCCTGTTGTAGCACCATCTTCTCAGAACGCTCATTCTCCAAGGCAACCATATCCGCCTCCTTGTCAGTGGCAGCTTCCTGAAGCTGAGTCTGCAGTTTGGTCACTTCCTGTTGGTACTGCATGACTTCTTCCTGCAATAAATTCTTCTGAGCAAGCTCTGTTTCCAAGGCTACGATATGAGCTCCCCTCTCAGTTTCCACTTCCTGAAGCTGAGCCTGGAGCTTGGTTACTTCCTGTTGCAGCACCATCTTCTCAGAACGCTCAGTCTCCAAGGTAATCATATCCGCGTCCTTGTCAGTGGCAGCTTCCCGAAGCCGAGTCTGCAGTTTGGTTACTTCCTGTTGGTGATAAGCAACTTCCTGTAATAGCGCCATCTTCTCAGAACGCTCAGTGTCCAAAGCAAGCATGTCCGCCTCTTTCTCAGTGGCAGCTTCGTGAAGCTGAACCTGGAGTTTGGTCACTTCCTGCTGCAAACGTTCCCACTAGAACAAAACCACATCAGTTGACATGTTGGAGAAAAATAAATGCGCACGCATACACACACACACACGTGTATACACACACGCCACAGAATGAACACATTTAGTACAATGCATTGCCGTGTACTGTACCTCCATTATGGGTCCCATGACCTCCCCGTCTCCATGGTGACAGGGCCGAAAGCGCACCTCTGTCAGCTCCTCCTCCAACACACACACCTTCCCCCGCTCAATCTCCAGCTGCTCACTCAGACACTCCTGGAGACACACAAAAACCATCAGCCCAACACACACACACACACACACACAGCAGTGTACTGGGAGAAGGAAAAGGCACCTTGTGCTGCAGCGCTTGGCTTAGCTCCTTCTGCAGTTCCTGCTTTCTGCTGCCACTCTGAAGCTCCTCCTCCTGTAGGAGCATCATCTGTTGCCTTAGCGACGCCAGCTGCCCAGCCAGCTCACGCACCTGAGTAGGAGTAGATGAACTGGCCAATCAGAGAAAAGCAGTGGATTCCCTCAACCCAAGGCTTTACTCCATTCTCTGAAACAAATCCTCAGTTGCCTGAACACATTTCTTGCATCGATCATCAATTGCGTGGCCACAGCTGAATCACAAGCGCAGTTGAATGGAGTTAACAGATTGTGACATTAAAAAGAATCGAAGTTCAGCGATCATACAGAATAATAAGATGTCAACAAGCAGCGACATACTAAAACTAATTACTGCACGTAGACTGAGGCTATGACTTAATAGCCTCGTCTAGCAGATTGGAAAGTGGATGTTGTGGAAGCAGCGACATACTCAAACTAATTACTGCACGTAGACGGAGGCTATGACTTAATAGCCTCGTCTAGCAGATTGGGAAGTGGATGTTGTGGAAGCAGCGACATACTCAAACTAATTACTGCACGTAGACTGAGGCTATGACTTAATAGCCTCGTCTAGCAGATTGGGAAGTGGATGTTGTGGAAGCAGCGACATACTCAAACTAATTACTACCTGCGTGAAGCGGAGGCTATGACTTAATAGCCTCGTCTAGCAGATTGGGAAGTGGATGTTGTGGAAGCAGCGACATACTCAAACTAATTACTGCACGTAGACAGAGGCTATGACTTAATAGCCTCGTCTAGCAGATTGGGAAGTGGATGTTGTGAAAGTGAAAATACAACAGAACAGCAAAAACTTGCTTTTGACATAGTAGCCTACAATGAAGAAAACTGATGCTCTGAATACGGATTCAGCCATCTCTAAATGTTTTTCCAATTGACGCATTTCACCTGAATTTGGATTACACCTGCTTTTAACATGCAGAAGTTTTTCACCGCAAAACAGACAGTCTTGAATTTCCCCTTAGGGATCAATAAAGTAAGTAAGTATCTATCTGCAGGGGTGTAGTGGGGGGACGCGGGGGAGCACCGCCCCCCCACTTCTTGGAGCATTGTTTTGAGCATTTTAATAAGCATTTAGTAATATAACAAGTGTTGTTACCAGTGATAACGCATCACACAAATGTCTCCAATTAGGCGACAAAGGAGGGTTCTCCGCGACTCTGATGAAGATGTGACTACATCGAAACGTTAGTCAAAGTTAATAATGTTTTGCACCTTTTAGTAAAGAATAAATAAAATTAAGAAGGCATTTGAGCTGCACCGGCGTCTCTCCTTGTCTCCAATTAGGCCTCTTTCCCATAAAATTCGTTACAAGAATGACCGTCATGCTGTAGCATGAGACGTTAAAAACGATGCAGCTCGTCGTTCCGCGTTACCCGAAAGTAGCTAGAAAGTAGCTAGAAAACCATAGATTATAGGCTACAGCTGCCTGTATCCGAATAGCATCTTCATGGCTCACTTCCTTGCAATTCTTTCGTTTGTGTTTTGCAGAAAGCAGGTAGGCTAAACCAGTGGTCAAAATGACACGATAAGCATGTGTGAGTAATACGAGTGATTTTTATCGAGGGAGCTCCAATATAAGTGATAGGCTATTTAACCAGAAGTAATGACCCAACGGTGAACCTGAACAACTTTAGGAAAAAACTAGGATTGGTGCAGCTACGTTCATCCAAACAAAAACTTTTCAAATGACTGGCACTTGCCTGCCCAATGTTCTTTGTTATTTCAACACAGCGTGTTGAAACTGAGCTACGCTGCCCACACAGCGTGTTGAAACTGAGCTACGCTGCCCACACAGCGTGTTGAAACTGAGCTACGCTGCCCACACAGCGTGTTGAATGCGTGTGAAGAGGTACAGAAAACCTGGCTCAGCCCTTTTCAGACTCACCAACAGCTTCATACACCAAGCTGTAGGGATGCTGAACTCTCTCCTCCTCTCCCCCTCCACCCTCAGCTACATAACGCCGTGGACATTGGACCCACAATGGCGCCTGCACTACTCCACTTGCACACTTGTACACTTTACAACTTGTTGTTGTTGTCCTGAAAACACAACACTTCTGCTGCTCTTACATAACTTGCACCACTATGCCACTTTCTTTCTTACTTAGGTCAAACAGAACTACCCAAGCCTTTTATTGGCCTGACTTTGCACTAGTATTTTATTGACTGTATGCACAATTTCAACCAAATTTTGCTGCTCTTATTTTTTCATTATTATATGTGCCCTCTTATTTACTTACTTTTTTGTTTACTTGATGATGTTTGTCTGTGGACTTAAATTGGTAAAATATGTCTTGTCTTCACCGTGGGATAGTGAGAAACGTAATTTCGATCTCTTTGTATGTCTGGAACATGTGAAGAAATTGACAATAAAGCTGACTTTGACTTTGAATTGCGCTATTATTGTCATGGTTTACATGTGGTAATGAATGAAGCCGCGGCATGTTATGCGTCAAGATTAGACTACGCTAGATTATATAGGCTACTCTACATTATGGTTCGTCTGTTTATCCTACTACAAACTGAAGCTACAGATGATATTCATAGACTTTGGTGGAAAAGTGTAGTTTGGGTGAAGACATTACATTTTGAAGCTAATCCAAGTCATTTAATTTTTTTTAAAATTTGGTTTCATGTTCACGAAAGCTGGTAACAATTTGGCCTTGGCCTTACGCACCGTATGTGGAGGTGCCAGTTTTTGCAATGATGTCATTAAAGCGTCCCCCCCACTACACCACTGTCTATCTATCTATTTACGTGCACTGTTTTCATACATATGGCATATCTCCTGCCCTGTGTTTGTGCAATACTTCCATTTTTCCATGTTCAAATGTATCAAGAAAATTGTTTTTGTATTTTTAGTTGGATATTGGATGTGAGAAGAAGATGGCTGTTCCATAACACAGTGCATTTAGTAGCCTAGTGTGTGAATGTCCCTCACTGGGAAACATTTTAGTTTGATACTGCAGCTGGATTCTTCTTAGACTGGAAGAAGAATCTGTCTGTTCACCCGTTCCATTTTTTAAAAGCCATTCCATTATTGAGAAGTTGTACATTTCTCTATTCCATTATTGAAAAGTTGATTACATTTCTATTCCATTATTGAAAAGTTGATTACATTTCTATTCCATAAACAGACACACACCTGTGTTGAGAGCAGTCCATTCGTATCACACACACACACACAGGCACACACACACTTGTGTTGAGAGCACTCCATTCGTATCACACACACAGACACAGGCGTTGAGAGCAGTCCATTCATATCACACACACACAGGCGCACACACACCTGTGTTGAGAGCAGTCCATTCGTATCACACAGACACACACACACACCCACCCACACACCTGTGTTGAGAGCAGTCCATTCTTATCATACACACACACCTGTGTTAAGAGCAGTCCATTCTCATCACACACACACACAGACACACACACACACCTGTGTGGAGAGCAGTCCATTCTCATCACAGAGGTGGTCCACTCGCTTCTCCTTTTGAAGGTTATCAGTCTTGAGATCCTGACTCTGTCGGAGGACTTCATGCAGACGCTGAAGCAGCCTGGATAGAGGACACACACACACACCTCTTATTCTGTAGCTCCACACAGTGCGTTCTTGTGCTGGGCCTCCTACTCACCCCACCCACCCCACTCACTCAATCACCCCACCCACCCCACACACACACACACCCCACACACACCCCACCCACACACATAGGGCTGGGCGATTTGGACCAAAACTGATATCCCGATATTTTGGGGCTGATTGGCGATATACAATATCGGTACGATATTGATATTTCAAACAGAAAGAGCGAAGTGCTTCATATTTTCACTTAACACAACAATTATGACAACACGGCCAGTTTTAATTATATTAATTTCAGACTGCTCTAACAGAGCTGTGCAAAAAAGTGTAAACAATAACATAGGCCTACAATAGGCATAGGCTACATTTGCTCTGATAAAGCTGTG
Source organism: Alosa alosa (assembly GCF_017589495.1). Classification (NCBI taxonomy): domain Eukaryota; kingdom Metazoa; phylum Chordata; class Actinopteri; order Clupeiformes; family Clupeidae; genus Alosa; species Alosa alosa. The sequence continues at coordinate 32,047,406 of NC_063203.1, forward strand.
CAAATAACAAAAGACCAAAAGTTGACCCTGACTGACAACACAGGCCTAAATTGTACTGCACAATGCAATAGGCTATTTTGGGCACAACAATATTGAAAAAACCTGCAGTTTTGTCACACAATGCAGTTTTTTTTACCTGTAAGGGTTTGATAGGGCCTAGATGACAAGCAAATGTAGACTATGATGGCCTAGACATGTTGCCATCAACAACAAAAATAGTTTTAAACAATTAGTCTACTTAAACAAGCGTAACTGAGTCACTCATCAAGAGTGTGATAGGCATGCACCGTGGATTTTGTATCGTTCATTTTGCATGTTCCGGTTCGTAAGAAAAATCCCTATGCCCATTGAATGGGGTTTCAGGAATCATAAACAATTATGCCCTAACTGCTTTCGAAGTCGCATGCATATCCTCTTAATAAAATCAGCGTTTAGGTTGTCTCCCTGAGGACTTTAGATCTGCTACTGTCGGCTAAACGCAAGCATTCATCAGTGTATTTAAATTAGCTAGGCTATGTACCAAAAATGACATTTTTTTGTGAGTCGAAGAGCAGTAGCTGCTAAACAGTGTTGTAACTTAAATCTGCGTGTACAAACCGCTTGGAGCTCCAGTGGAATTTTGATTTCTAGCGACGAATTCTCGGTCTAGCTGTTGATGTGCCGACAGCATAGGCATCAGCACCAACCTCTGATCAAGGTAAACAA
>NC_063203.1:32050610-32118110 GCF_017589495.1 Alosa alosa
TCTCCCGCATACACCTCCTGGGAATGTATGAGTCTTCAGTGCGTGATTTCGAGTGTTTTTTCCCCATAAGTAATTTAAATACTCGATAATGTCAATTTGCACATCGTTAAAACAACAATCACGATATTATCGCAGACAATATATATCGCCCACCTCTAGTATATGTATGTGTGTGTGTGTGTATATGTGTGTGTGTATACCTAACAGCGTTGCTGGCCACGGTGTTGAGCTCCAGGAAGCGTACGGAGGTCTTCCTCCTGAGGGGGAGGGCAGGAGATGCTCCATCTGAACTGGACACACTGCTGGACGACGATACGTCCAGCACAGCTACACACACACACACAAAATATATAATTTATCAAAACACATACACACCCCTAATTAAATACATATACACACACAAAATACATCGAACCCACAATGTTCGTGCGTGTGTGCATGCGTGTTTAAGGCCACTTTCACATTACATTATATTACATTACATTTGGCTGATGCATTTTTAGCCAAAGCGACTTACAATATAGCAAACACATTAAAGCTTTTTAAAACAATTATCTCAACAATTCTAAAACTATTTAAAAAAGGTGGAGTACAATAAGGGCTTGTTTACACATATCTAGATTTTTTAATATACAAAGATTTTTGCATGCATTTGGGTCTTGCGTTTACACATCAACAGAGATTTAGCTCCCTCAAACGCAGATTTTTAAAAACTCCCTTCAAAGTGAAGATTTCTTCAAACGCTGGATTCGGTGGATGCATGTAAACAGTGACAAACACAGTTTTCCTCAGACGATGACAGGATTGATGTGTGTGTGCAGCGTGTGCCTAAAATTCCACTAGTGTCAATGGTAACCATGGCAATTAGTAGCAGTGGAGCTAGTAGCCAGGTTTCTGCTGTTTTTATAGAGTCAAGTGTCAGTTCTAGTCAGGTGGCCACTTACTCTTCCTGGTCAGAAACTGCTCCAGGTTCTCAGTTAGGTAGTATCCGCTGCAGTCCTCCACAATGTATCGGAACATGGACACCAGCTCCAACTGCAGAGGGTGTGTGTGTGCGGGGGGAATAAGATCAGACACAAATTTCTACATCCTTTAGTGTTATCTAGGCCTCATTCCTTCCTAGGATACATCCTTTAGTGTTATCTACACCTCATTCCTTCCTACATCCTTTAGTGTTATCTACGCCTCAAAGAGCAATTTGCAGGTTGATTTCATAACTGAATTTATACTTCATATTGTCTGAATTTCTTTTTTTTAAAATGTACATGTACGAATGAATATGTTTTACAAAATCTACGGACAGAAATTCAGAAGAAAGTGGCTCCATCTGAAACAAATCGATACCCACTCTCCCTCGATCACCGAGTGGGCCATCTTGCGCAGACGGGGAATAGACACAGGGCCTACATAGACACGCCCTCATCAAACTCCGCCCTCATGACCTCATCACACTCCGCCCTCGTCACACTGCGCCCTCATCACAATGCGCCCTCATGACCTCATCACACTGTGCCCTAATCACACTCCACCCGTCACACTGCGCCCTCATGACCTCGTCACACTGCGCCCTCATGACCTCATCACACTCCGCCCTCATGACCTCGTCACCAGAGACGGTTGATAAAGCGAGACGATTAAATAGACGGGTAAATTCTGGCACGTTGTGACGTGGGGTTCGAAGCAGTCACGCCCATTTAGGAGTCTAGCGGGAGGTCCAGTGTCTATGTATTCCTATGGGAGAAATGAACATGTTCACGGAATATGACCAATCCCTTAGCCCTACATTCAGCCATGTAAGTTTTGAACCCATTTTCTACAAGCCACATGTCTCCCTAACATTCCGACATTGAAATTGTATTTTCCAAAGAAATAACTAAAGACAAAAATAGCTTTGTTCGTGATCTGTCACTGTCTCCTCAAAGCTCTGGTGCACAGCCACCTGTTCTCAGAGGCTCTAGACTGAGAGATGGTTGATAAACTAACCTAACATATTTTTTGCTAGAACTAGTAGACTACCACAAAGTTGCTGAACATATGTTACTTCAGGTTTGTTTGCAACAATATATAAGTTTAACCAAAGTTCTTAGCTGCTAGCTAGCTAGCGAACATTCCCATTCACTTTCCGTTTACTGTGCTAACGTTAGCTAGCTTTCGCTAGCTGGTTAACGGGCAAATGAAATTATTCATTCGTGTCGAAAAAGAGTGTTTCATTGGCATCACACACAAACAATGACTGTAAAATAGTATACAAAATTATATGTATATGTTATTATTGCTAATTCAGAGAAAAGTTTATGTTTTGACACGCCTTTTTAAGAGTCCGGAACTAGTGCCATTTCGTTCCACTGGTGAATCGTCTTATGAATCATCTTAGTTAACTATAGAATCTTTGTCGTCACACTGCGCCCTCATGACCTCATCACACTCCGCCCTAATGACCTCATCACACTGCGCCCTCATCACACCCCGCTTACCTCTGTGTTGTAGTCCAGGCTGTGCATCGGGAACAGCGACACTGCCATAGAGTGGTGGCACAGAAGGAGCACCACCTACACACACACACACACACGCACACGCGCGCACACACAGGAGGGAGGATATTATTATATTATTATGGAAAGGATGGCTTTCTAAGGTGCTGACGAATCCGTTTGACAATGACCGTGACTATACTTAATTTGATTGGATGATCTTTTTTGTTTACACGTTGCTTTAGTGATAAGGATTTCAACTCGGGCTGGGGGCCACTTGGGAGACGACAGGAGTGCAATACCGTGTTTCACCAAATTCACTAAATACAGTTTATGGGGGCGCTGTTCTACCTTGGCCAGTTCCATGTCAACATGAGGGTCATGTTCTACCTTGGCCAGTTCTAAGTGGGTGTGTGGGTGGTGTTCTACCTTGGCCAGTTCTAAGTGGGTGTGAGGGTCATGTTCTACCTTGGCCAATTCCATGTCGGCGTGGCTGCTGAGGGCGTCCGTGATCTTCTCCCAGCTGATGGAGACGCCACATCCAGCAGTAAATCTGCACTGTTCTGCAAACACACACACACGCTCATCAACACTGTTCTGCAAACACACACATGCTCATCAACACTGTTCTGCAAACACACACACACACGCTGATCAACACAGTTCATCTGCACTGTTCTGCAAACAGCACACACACGCTCATCAACACTGTTCTGCAAACACACACACACACGCTGATCAACACAGTTCATCTGCACTGTTCTGCAAACAGCACACACACACACACACGCTCATCAACACTGTTCTGCAAACACACACACACACACACACGCTGATCAACACAGTTCATCTGCACTGTTCTGCAAACAGCACACACACACACGCTCATCAACACTGTTCTGCAAACACACACACACACGCTCATCAACACAGTTCATCAACACTGTTCTGCAAACACACACACACACTGATCAACACAGTTCATCTGCACTGTTCTGCAAACACACACACACACTGATCAACACAGTTCAGAGCACACACGTTCCTGTACTCCTATTCCATCTGTACTCACTGTCCAGGAAGTCCGCCACCTCCTTGAAACGCTCTGCTGGCGTTTGATCCACAGAGGATACTGCTTCTCTCCCACCACTGAGACACACACACACACACACACACACACACACACACGTTTACAAATTGACAAAGGTGTATATTACATGACATTACAGATGGAGTATTTTGGGGAATGGATGTAGGTGTGAACAGAATGTGTGTGTGTGTGTGTGTGTGCGCGCACGCGCATTTATCTGTACACCAACTGTGTAAGCAAATGTGTGTGTCCATAATTGAGTGATTGTTTGTGTGTGTGTGTGTGTGTGTGTGTATGGTTATGGGATTTGGCAGACACCTTTGTCCAAAGCATATGATTGAATGTGTGCATAATTGAGTGAATGTGTATGTGTGTGTGTGTGTGTGTGTCCACCCATTTTCTGACAACATTTTATAACCTTTCCATGACTTTTCAAAGACCTTGAATGACATTTTCATGGTTATTAGTGGCCTAGAATTCCAAAATTGCTACTTTAAGGCACAGGTAGGCCTTTCTCGAACATGTATGTATATGTGTGTGTTAGGGGTGGAACGGTACATGTACAGTATTTGCATTGAACCGAAACGGTACGGTTTACACGGAGAATACACGGTATAAAAATAAATAAAATTTGTGCATGAATTAATTAAAGCAATGTAGAACTACTGTTCAATACGCGACTTGTTTAGGGACACCTAATCTGTAGTCCCGCTTTAGCTCTGTGAAGCTCTCATTGGCGCATAGGTAGCCGAGGTCCGCCTACGTAGGTTACATGTTTTTGTCAGGTCGACGGTCGAGTGAGTCAGTCAGAGACAGCAGCAGCACTAAGGATGGGTATGATGAGTGAGTCAGTCAGCAGCAGCACTAAGGACGGGTATGATGAGTGAGTCAGCAGCAGCACTAAGGACGGGTATGGCGAGTGGTGGCGGCCCACAAGAGAGGTCTCTCTAAGATCGCAAGTTTGGGAAAACTTCGGTTTTCCAGTCAGTTACAGTAGTACAGGCGAGAGAGTGGTGGATAAGACTGTGTTGGCGTTGTTCAGTAGTTGTTGGGTATGTGAGTGGAAATCCATTGAACATGCTAACGCACATACGACACCATCACCCAGAGAGGTAGGTCTACCAATCACTGGAACGAGATAAAAAACATCCCCCTACAGGGCTTCACCAGCCTCTAGATACACATACCAAAACATACGGCTTAAAACGATTTTGTAATGACGGAAAGTGGTGTAAACCGTGTGGTGATCACCTTTATGTGACTTGTGTTGTGCTCTCACATGAAGAGCTGGTGTAAACTGTGTGGTGATCACCTTTATGTGAGGGTAACTTGTGTTGTGCTCTCACATGAAGAGCTGGTGTAAACCGTGTGGTGATCACCTTTATGTGAGGGTAACTTGTGTTGTGCTCTCACATGAAGAGCTGGTGTAAACCGTGTGGTGATGACCTTTATGTGAGGGTAACTTGTGTTGTGCTCTCACATGAAGAGCTGGTGTAAACCGTGTGGTGATGACCTTTGGGTCATTCCACGCCAACTCAGCCACCCATGTACATGACACCTCTCAGATTTCGCTGAAAAGCCGGAAAATATGCCTTATGTTACCAAACAAAGGAATCTGAAGTTTCAGGTCAATATCTCAAACGGTTTGCCCGTGGCGTCCATTTGAAATTCGGGTGCCACGGCCCTAATTGACACATTAGAATTTCACATTTCATCCTTTGCCATTTTTGGAAGCCCATAACGTCTGTTCTAATAGTGGTAGAAGGCTGGAAACTGGTGTGGTAGTTAATTGTAGCCTGTACTACACAATTATGGAGGCAGAATTAACATTCCTTACTGTTTAGGTGAGAGGTGGGTCACCAAAGTCCTAAAAAATGTTGACGGCATGTGTGATTTTTCACTTTTTGGGTGGCCGTAGAACCACGATTAATGATCATATTTATTCTAAACAGGATTATGTTATATTTGGGAACTTTGCTCTTGCCAAAATTAATTTGAGGGTTATGATACCACTGGTGGGGGTTTTATGGGGGTCCAAAAACCCTTTCCGGCAAAGGTGGCTTTTTTTTTTAACCCTATATTTGGACCCCCAAATAACCATGTGGGCATTTGATGATCCTAATGGGATTTATACCAGATAAAGATAAATATTTGTTCTTTCTTTTAATGAAATAAAATTTTTGACTATGAACCTCCATAATATGAATTTTATTCCTTATAATGCACCATTTTGGACATTGTTTCCAGAAGTCTAGAATGTAGATCAGGGAGAATTTAGTGATGATAAAGCGTGAAAATAACTTAGTATTATGCTCAGTGATGGCAAACAATTATATATTGAGATTGTCACAGATTAACCCCTTATCCCCCATGAAAGAGACCCGCCATCAAACTTTCAAACTAAATAACAAGAATGTTACATAGTGTAAGAACACTACAGATAAAAGGGAGTTTTGTTTGTACAGAAATTAAATTGAAAATTAAATGGAAGTGTCTTTAAGTGTTATCCAAGAAATTGTCATGGTCATTTTGGTCAAGTTTGTATTGGCGAGCACTGCGTCCATAGATGTCTGACACAACAAATTATATGTTGGAATGGCACCCAACAGGGGACCTGTCTTTGGTCTGATGGCCATTTAAGGATGTTGTTGACACACTTCATGAATTTCACAAAAACGTCACCATGTTCATCTGAACATTCAACAATGTTTCCAATGAACCAGTCATCATCATAGATACAGGCAATGTATTTTCCTAGCTGGAAAATTGAGTTTTGTGGCTGATCTGTTCTGCCGGGTGTTCTGTATCCAAGCGTTCTGAATCAAATTGTTGTCCTGCATCGGCATCTGTGAATATTGTATCCTGTGATATTAATTTCATCCATATCTTATTTTTGGAAATTGGTTTAAAGCAATGATGTGATCGTGTTCCACTGATCGTTTTGGCTGAGGCGTAACGTCTCTCCAATTCGTATGTTTCCTCATGTTTTTTAATATCTTCTGCACTAAAAAAGAACAATGTCAGATCAGCCACAAAACTCAATTTTCCAGCTAGGAAAATACATTGCCTGAATCTATGATGACTGGTTCATTGGAAACATTGTTGAACGTTCAGATGAACATGGTGACATTTTTGTGAAATTCATGAAGTGTGTCAACAACATCCTCACATGGACATCGGACCAAAGACAGATCCCCTGTTGGGTGCAATTCCAACATATCATTTGTCGTGTCAGTGTGCCAGACATCTATGGACGCAGTGCTCGCCAATACAAACTTCACCAAAATGACCATGACAAAATGATGACACTGTGAGGAGAAAAGACACATAGGGTACGGGAAGCGCACGACTGTCATAAACGTAGGCTATATCGATACTAATACAATTAGGTATTGTGAGGTTTCTAATTTCAGGGTATTGCGATACTTTTGCAGTATTGGTGCACCATGCACCACTAGTCAAAGTAGAACGACCGCTTAGTTAGATGCGAGTAAAGTCTAGGCGCTCAACCTTATGACATTAGGTTAGTGTGAATTTTGTCACCTATTTTTAATTTAGTCTTAGTCTTGTGACGAAATGTCCTTTTTAGTCTTTGTCATATTTAGTCATTCAAATATCATTTTTGTTAGTCAAGTTTTAGTCTACTAAAAGTCTCGTCATTTTAGTCAAAAGAAAACTAAAAGGTATCTTAGTCAGTTTTAGTCAACACATTTTAGTCTTTTTTTTTATAACAAATTATTTCTGATTACCATTTCAGTCAAATAGTGTTTCACACATCTCAATTTTCCAACAATATTGTGTGTCCACAGGGCTACTCGTCGGTTATAATTACTCATTCTGATTTTTTGTCAGTCAGTATGTTTACATGCACAGGTAAGTCGAGCTACAGTTATAGCTCGGCTGGGATTTGGCCATAGACAGTATAAGATTTGACTGGACCACTGTCATATTCGTAGACCATTGTTTCTCAAAGTGTGGTCCGGGGATCACTGGTGGTCTGCAAGCCATCCCAAGTAGTCCGCAAGCAGACATGGTAAAATACAATATAGATGAGTTGTTTGCAATATTGAACCAACTTGTATGTAAAAACAGTTCTGCAACACTGTCTATGTAAGATATGCCAGGTTAAATCATACAGTATGAATCCACACAATAAGCAAAGTGCAAAGACAATAAGCAAGGTGGTTCAGTGAGTAGGCCTATTGTGTAGACTAATTATAGGCTACTGTTGAAGTAGGTCTAGTCTTTTTTTTTTTAGCTAGGGTTAGTTAAGTGGTCCTGAAACTGAAAAAAGTTTGAGAAACACTGTCATAGGCCAAAGTATTAATGTTTTAATTCCCTCGCTAGATGGTGATATCGCCCAAACACAACACATTCCCCAAACAGACTCTCCATCTTAGCCATAGCTAACTTGCTAGCGAACTATCCATATTAGCTTACGTGCTAGCAAACTTTGCATCATCAGTCTAACTAGTTAAATAGTTGACATTACATGATGAACATTTTCATATGGACATTCTGGGGGATGTTAATTTGTATGAGAGAAGCTTCAACTTCTGGGTATGTAGCATTGTGGCATAAAGCTTAGGTTATCTTGCTAAGGTTAGGTTATAAAGCTTAGTTATCTTGCTAACTCTGGCAGAAATCTCCAGTGTTCTTGTTCCATGTAGTTTCATGTTGCAGCCACAGGGTTGCAGCAACAGCACGTAGACTAGCCTACAGGAAAGCTGTTGCGTATGAACTCATTCAGAATATTTTGAAAACATAACAGCTAGATATTCTGTCTTCTCATTTTGTAGACGAAAATGAAGAGAGATTTTATCTTAGTTTTTATTACATGCAAAACATTTTAGGCTCGTCTTTTTTCGTCAACAATAATGCATCTTGGTGGTTGGTTGATGGTCTTAGTCAGTGTTTCATTTTCTCTCATCTCGTCTGACGAAACTAACACTACATTAGGTGCACCAGTGCGACCCAGGAAACATTTTAGTCGCACCCTGGAGCCCTGACCCAGTCAGACCAATAGTATGAAAAATTTAGGAACAGAGTTTATTTACAATGATGCGCATCAAGGGAGAGACAGCATGACTTCACCTAAAGATCCATCAGCTGCTCTAACTAGACAAGGAAATAGTTAGGGTTTAAGTATCCTTCCAGGCTGACGGGAGATGGCGTTGGTCATCCCATCTCATGTGGACTACACTGAATCAAACTCTGATTATTGGCAACCTGGCTATCTCTAAATAGAGTCACACACAGATATACACAGGGACAGTTCAGATATCATACAGTCATTACTTAGAATCATACTTTTAGTATCAAAGTGACCTACTAATGACAAATGCAGAACATTAAACCACATATTGGAATATTGGACATAATGTTCTATTCCACTTTCTCTCACTGTTAAGTGTCAACGCTAACCAGGCTAATAAACAAACCATGTTACATGAGTAACGTCGAAGGTTAAAGTCACGTGACTTCTAATTGTAGTCCGTTTATGATACGAAAGGCGCAATATAAAAATTATTTTTTTATTTTTTTAAAGAAAGCAAAAAAGTTCACACAGTTAGTAGATTATTACTGTAGACACACTGAAAATATTGAGGCAAACTGTAGACCCTTCCATATACAACTAAACACGGATGTTGAAGGTCTCGCCTAAGTGGATTTTTAAAAACTCATTATTCTTTGTAATTTGCACTTTCATAAATGAGAGATGCTGTAGGCCTATTTTTAGTTTTATAGCTGATTGTCTTATTTTGTTTACAAGTTACAGATGGAGTCTGTAGGCCTAGATGATGTGGGGTAGGCTGCTTGTTTACATCTTACTTTGCACACTTCAAGCTGTTGCAGCTAGCTCAGGGGAGAGATTGCATGAGTAAGTAGTAGGCCCTACAGCCTGAGACATTCACAGTAAAAAATTGCCTTTTGCATTTTTGATTTGCTTTTCCCTCCATTGGACCGAACTCGTACCGAACCGTGATGTCTGAACCGAGCTATGAACCGAACCGTGACTTCTGTGTACCGTTACACCCCTAGTGTGCGTGTGTGTAAGTTAGGCTCACAGACTGGCAGGTAATATATATGTGTCGGTATGTGTATGTGTGTGTGTGTTTGTGTAAGTTAGACTCACAGCCTGGGAGGTTATATGTATATGTGTCTGTATGTGTGTATTATGTGTGTATGTGAGAGTGTGTGTATAAGTTAGACTCACAGCCTGGCAGGTAACTGGCTGAGCAGGTAGCCATCCCTCAACTCGCAAATCTTCCCAACCGAGTCACCCAGGGCAAAATTGTTCACCTGCAACACACACACACACACAACATAATGTGCATACATCAACAAGACGAACACACACACACACCGACAGTGGTTTAGGCTGAAAATGCTTGCTCTCCAGCTGTGCAATATAATCGTGTGTGTGTGTGTGTGTGTGCGTGTGTATGTATGAAACCATGTCTGTTCTGTTGAGTGTATTTATTACCCAGGCCAGGAGAGCCTTCTCCTTCCTCTCGGCCAAAACACAGGCCATCGCTGGAGCCTGCAAAACACACACACACACACACAGACAAGCGCTCAGAGGAGAATAACTTAGAAAGACAAAACACTAACCTAGAATCCACCATAACTATTATGAGAAGACCTTTTAAGGACAATAGTATAATAAGTACCCTTGGATAACAGCGTCAGGCATACGAATCAAACTGAATGTAATGTTTGTAAGTAAGGAGGGACGTTTGAAAGTCATGCGTCGTTACGCAGGGTTTTGTTTACATAAACGGCACATGTAGGTGTCGCCCTATGCCGTGACGACGGCTGAGCTGCCAGGCTGGCATTCTCGGTGTTAACGTTACAGCTCAACTATCAAATGCTAAGCATTTCCTGTTTCTGTGTGGAAGGTCGCAGATTGGCCATTCCACGATACCATGCCCTAGTTTTGTAGGACACTTTTCCTCCAGTAACGTTATCTATACTTGTGTGCAGTCAGCGCCAGTAGATAACGGAAGCCAGTTGATCCCTAACGTTAGCATCGATAACGGCTCAGGTGAATGAGCGTCAACATATCACAATCTAACGTTACCTTCAACAGTAACGTAAACCAGTTAGTTTCAATACTTGAACTTATGAGACAAAATATAAAGCTACATCGTTCAGCTGTCATTAAAGCAAGGGTTAACGTCATGCTATTTTGAACAGGTTACATTAACGTTGTCAGGTTATCATTAGCAAGCTAGGTTGACGTGACATTGGTTGGCAAAAATGGATTCGCAGCATTATAACTACCTGATATTAGCAACGTTACAGAACTTCACTAAAGGCAACTTCCACAATAAACGTAACGTTAGAACCTAAGTGTTGTTGGGCAAGCTGGCGTTATACATACAAGATAACGTTAGCTGTGGTAGCTAGTAGACTATATTAACGTTAGCTATCGACAGTTAGTGTAACGTTACTGAAAGAAATTACATTAGATTGTTCCCCTTATTAAATCCATTTGTACGCGATAAAACACGTTATGAAAGCCAAAGCATCATTTGCCACCATTTGGAAACTCGACACTTACCGATGTTGCCGTTTCCCTCAAGCTACTGTAACTCTAACTAGTCACTGCTCCTTCAAACTGCATTTCAAATTTCAGCGGCGTTCGAGGTGCCTCTCCATTGGCTGTACACATGTGACGTCACTTTACCACAAACAAACCGATTGGACAAACCTGTAACCACGTTTTATTTTTTTTTCTTACATTTTTCTTACACATTCCTCTTCATGATCTTTCTGAGGAGGCTGAAGAGTTTTGGGGTGGGAACAAAAACCCTGGAGAACTTTTATCGCTGCAGAGCGTCCTGGCTGGATGCATCACAGTGTGGCTGGGGAACCTTTCTTCTCGTCTGCTCACTGCTTCCCTCTGGCAAGTGCTACCGGAGCATTACCACCCACACCACACGATTCAGCAAGTGACAGTCCCCCCCCAAACTGTTAGAATCCTAAATGTCCGAAGTCCATAAGGTTTTATTTACAATATGTGCATGTATGACTAGTTTAGCTATGCGTAGTACTGTACAATACAGTCCTTCTTCAACTCCCTTTATTTAAGGTCCCCCTACTGCCCCCCTGTGTTTATTTACCCCTCCTCCTTGCACTACTGCAACTGTGGCACAAGAATTTCGTGATATTGCGAAGTATATGCGACAATAAAACTTGAAACTTGTTGTGTGCACCATAGACGATTTACACCGTAAATAACATGGTCTAGAACCCCGCAACAATGAGTAGAACGCTTCGTGCTCTAGATTTTTCGCTGCATCTGTCACCGTGGTAACGCTTTGTTGTGGCATTACTGTAGATGAGGGAGATTACCGTAATGTGTGTCGGTGACCGTAGGTTTCCCACGAGGAGACGTACGAACAGACATAAGAACACTCTGTAGTTCTCAGTAAGTGCTCTTTGTCGTCGCGGATTTTAAGGGGGCAGTTTGTTCTTCGCACCGTCTCTAGAGAAGCGCTTCACTGACCTGAGAAATGTTTGGTCCCCCGCTGGACTTTTCATTTAAATGTCTCAGTTCGATGGCAGGTAGGCCTATGCTTCTCCCAAATAAAGGTTTAACTTACAGCTGCAAAACACGCAGCACAGCATACATTTCTGAGGTAGCAAAGAGAGTATCTTTCACTGAGAAATACATGTAGAAATTGGTGGAATGGTATAATTTTCTGCAGATGCAGCTTGTTTTCTTACTTTTGTGTGGTGCTTGTGTTGCGTGAAGTTGTGAGGTGTGTGTGTGTGTGTGTGTGTGTGTGATGGTGTGAGCCGATGTGTGTGTGTGATAGGGTTGCACGATTTGGAGGAAATATAATTGCAAATGTTCCTGTAGATGGTTATGGGATTTGTCTTTGTCCAAAGCGACACACAAATACAAAAACAACATAATAAAATGTAACAGGGAACAGATTAGAATGTTGATCAAACTATAATTAAGGAGACTAGCAATAATAAACAACAATGTCAATTACGCTTAAATCAATAGCTTAATAAAATAAGCAATGAAAATGAGGGGAAAAAGCAAAATAAACAATAATGTCCATTCAATCAATAATATAAAAACAATGACTTGGTAAGACTAAATTAAGGAGAATATCAATAATAAACAATAATGTCAAATTAATCAACAGCCTAATGGAAATAAAACAATATTATACAAACCATAACGCATAACAAGCGCTTAAAGAACTAAGTGCATGTTAAACAGGAATGTCTTTAGACCCCTCTTAAACGACCCAAAACTACCAGAACGGAGAGCACTGGGCAACTCATTCCACCAACATGATCTTTTCTCAATTACATATTGCAATTTGATTGTGATATAGGCCTGATTGTGATATAGGCTTCATTCTTGAAAACCAAGCTTCAGGTTCAGTATTACAAATTTTGTTTTAAGTTGTGGGACCTCTGATTGGTGAGCCTAGTGCATGAGAAGAACAGCACTCCTGATTGGTGAGCTTGGGTCTGTGTGTGTGCGTCTGTTAAGTTGTGGGACCTCTGATTGGTGAGCCTAGTGCATGAGAAGCACAACACTCCCGATAGGTGAGCTTCACTGTCTGTCACACACAGAGAATGAATAAAACTCATGTGTGATAAGACCATTGGGACAGAGGTGCAACCTTTGCAATTAGTTTGCATTCGTTCAACTTGCAGTTTCAATTAAGAATCAACTAATTGTGCAGCCCTTGTGTGTGTGTGTGTGTGTGTGGTATGTGTGTGTGAGAGGTATGTGTGTGTGTGGTATGTGAGGTGTGTGTGTGAGGTATGTGTGTGTGTGAGGTATGTGTGTGTGTGTGTGTAGTAGTTGTGTGTGTGAGGTGTGTGTGTGGTGTATGTGTGTGTTGTGAGGTGGTGTGTGTGTGTGCGTATGTGCGATATGTGTGTGTGATGTGTAGGGTTATGGGTGTCAAGCTCTTTTACGTGTGTTTCAGTGTACCAGCGTGTAAAGGTCTGATGTTTCTTGTTGTGTTCGTGTGTGTGTGTGTGTGTGTGGAGACGTGCTTGGTGAGGAGCCTAACACTGGGCTGCGTCCACTCAAGCGCTCTGCGGAGCGGAAGTTCTGCAGCCGAGCGTTGCGTCTGAACAACAACATCATCACGGAGCTGAGCGGCCTCCACAGCACTGTCCACGCCCTGCTCAGCCAACCACACCAGCTCGCCTGGCTGGACCTCTCCTTCAACGACATCTCCCACATAGACACGGTACCTCACACACCATGTACACCACACAACACACACACACACACACACACACACACACACACACAGACACCACACACACACACACCACACACACACACATTTTAATGCTTTTATTTGGACCTTAACACAGGAGATTCACAGATCCAAACATTGAAGGAAGTATGTTAAACACTTAGGAAGGTCTGATCAGACACAGAATGCATTGTGCTATTTTCATTCTGAACTGCATGATTATAGGTAAACATGGCATCGTCGCTTCCAGATGGATAAACTACCTATTATTGCAGAAATGGAGCAGTACTTTGCAAGTTTTTTTGCTATTGGCTTGCTTAGTCCACACAGTTGCAGTCCGCGTAAGACAAGTTTGTGCACATGCCCAAGACTCCAAAAAACAAGAATAATAATTTTGCATTGAAACCCCATACAAGTGGCTGATATTTCAACAGCTTGGAGTTAAAACAAGTGTCCATGTACAAATCAAAAAAACATCCTATTTCACACACACACACTCATTCTGAACTGCATGATTATAGGTAAACATGGCATCATTAAACAATGGATAAACACCTACATGGTACTTTGCAAGTTTTTTTGTGTGTGACACAGTTGCAGTCAAAAGACAAGTTTATTTACATGACTCCAAAAAAAAACAAGAATAATAATTTTGCATTGAAACCCCATACAAGTGGCTGATATTTCAACAGCTTGGAGTTAAAACAAGTGTCCATGTACAAATCAAAAAAACATCCTATTTCACACACACACACACGCACACTACAATCACAGACACACACACACTCACACACTACAATCACACACACACACCACATGGTGTGTGTGTGTGATGGTGTGTGTGTGCGTATGTGATGGTGTGTGTGTGTGTGTGTGTGTGTGTGTGAGATGGTGTGTGTGTGTGATGGTGTGTGTGTGTGTGTGTGTGCGTGTGTGTGTGATGGTGTGTGTGTGTATGTGATGTTGTGTGTGTGTATGTGATGGTGTGTGTGTGTGTGTGTGATGGTGTGTGTGTGTGTGTGTGTGTGTGTGTGTATGTGATTGTGTGTGTGTGTGTATGTGATTGTGTGTGTGTGTGTGTGTGTGATGGTGTCCGTTCCTCCCCAGGCCCTGATAGAGCTGGAGCAGCTGAGGGTGTTATATCTCCATGGCAACAGCATCAGCAGGCTGGGGGAGGTGGATAAGCTGGGCTCGCTGCCATGGTTACACACACTCACCCTGCACGGCAACACCCTGGAAACCGAGCAGGGATACAGGTCAGTGTGTGTGCATTTGCACTGGAGGGACTGCCCCTCTTATACTTGCTGGCACTGACCTGGAGAACGAGTGTGTGTGCTGTTTACATGTGTGTGTGTGAGTGTGTCCTGGGGTTTACGTGTGTGTGTGTGCATGCGCATATGAGCATGTGTGTGTGAGTGCTTGAGAGTGTGTGTGTGTGTGCATATTAGTATCCGCCTATACCCGTCCTGACAGGTGCGTGCGTGTGTGTATGTGTGTGTGTGTTGTAGCGTTCGGAGGGGTTTTCTGAGTTCTGAGGCTGTGTGGGCAATATTAGGACAAGAACAAACTGTGTTAACAGAAGATTGGAGCTTTTATTTTGCTACAATTCACTCTTTAGAGTAACTCAGGAAGGGTCAGAAAAATACTCAACGAAACGTTTATAGCTCCGTCTCAGCAAGAGTCATTAAAGTCCTCCAGATAAATCCAAAACTCAAAAGTCCAAAGTCCAAAACTCAAGTTCCAGCTTTCCAGTCCACAAACTTAACCAAAGTCCTTTTAGGCAAGTCTCTCCACTCGGCGACCATATTGCAATGCTTTTTGGGCACTCATCGGGCATCTATTTTGGCAGAAATGCGCGTGCGCAAGGCTTCACGACACCAATCTTGCTCCAGCAGCGAGATCACAACACATGATTGGCACGATGTCTTCACAACACACCACATGATTGGCTCACTGTATTCACAACACAACACACGATTGGCTCAATATATTCACATCACACCACATGATTGGCTCAATGTATTCACATGTCGACGTTTTGCCGCGTTGGCGTTACAAACTAGCCCCATGCATTTGTATGGAGCATTTTTTGAGTGCTGTGTCTCATTAGAAAGTCTGACTTAACTTTCTTTGAGCAGAGTTCCCAAGGCTTCCTCCGTGTGTTCCACCAAGCACACCTTTTGTCGGTCTCCCTTCTGCCTTAAAGATTAATCCCAAACACCTGCACTCCTCCCACTGCATTATGGGAGATGTAGTTTCTACGAAGGCGGCCATCTTGGGACTTCCATGACCTCCTTCTATGGGAATGTACCGTCCGTCCACGACATGTCCCCTCTGGATGCCAGTGTGTGTGTGTGCATATAGTATCTGCCTATACCCCTCCTGACAGGTGTGTGTGTGTGTGTGTGTGTGCTCTCTAGTCAGCAGGGCAGTGAGCCAGTAGCCATCTTTTAGTGAGGGTTTGGCGGTAGACATCTTAAGGCCGTGTCCACCAAACACGTGTTTTGCACTGACAGCGCCCTCAACCTCATTTTCAGAGAGCTTCGGTCAGTTGTTTATTGGAGCGTTGCCTAATGCTAACTAACTAGCTAACTAGCTAACTGAAATGGCAGCAATCGTTCAGGACTCGGCTCACTAAAAATATGACTTCGACCGACAAAAGGAGCTCATTTTACAATAGAATAGGTCGTCCCTCTAGGCTTTGTAATTTGTGTGCAGCAGTGGTTTAACATTTAGTCACATAGGACTTGGCTGATAAAGTTTTCTACTGCCCTTCCTTGATTTTAATTGGCTAGCAAGAGAGAAGTGACATTGACGAGCCCAGCACTGTTCTAAAAGTTGAACAGATTTCCACTTTCAGCGCTCTGAGCGCAGCGGAAAAAATGGTCAGTGGCGAGGGCTTTTTACCGCCAGGGGCATTTAGCGCTGTGGATGCTGAACTTCAAAGGATTTGTATAAAAAATAGCCGTCGCGAACACGCGATTGGTGGACACAGGGCCTTAAGTTGGGGTTCAGCGGTAGCCATCTTTTAGTTCGGATTATGTTTTGTATGTTTTGGTACTTATGTTTGAATGTGTTAGCCTATTGATTACTTAGATTTAAATGTGTTAGCATATTCGTACTCATGTTTGAATGTGATAGCCTATTGATTACATACGTTTGAATGTGTTAGGGTATTGGTTACATATGTTTGAATGTGTTAGGGTATTGGTTACATATGTTTGAATGTGTTAGGGTATTGGTTACATACGTTTGAATGTGTAAGCATACGTATGTTTTGTTTTGGTTGCCAGGGGTTACGTGATTGCGGCGGTGCCCCAGCTGAAGATGATGGACTTCAGTGCGGTGACCAATCAGGAGCGCCGCATGGCTCGGATCTGGCACCAGCCCGCACACCGCCACAAACCCACCAAGCCCAGCTCAGACACCTGAGGATCGCCATGGCAACGCGACACAACACCTCCATCATAGCATTCCATTCCTGGGCTGAGAACTGCTGATTCAGAATCGGAACACTGCGGGTGTGTGGTGATGAGAGAGAAAGAGGCCCCAATAAAGTACACTTCACCGGTCCTCCATGACTGTCCTGCCCGTGTACTTACTGCTCTACACTGTGTGTGTGTGTGTGTGACATGAAGTAGACCTACAGATAAGTCTTACATGCGTGATCTGCCGCTCCTCCTCTCAAATTTGCGTCAGGTCGCTCCGCTCAATTTCGCTCCCCGCTCCACTTCAAAATCCTCCCGCTCCAGTGAAATCGCTCCACGCTCGCTCCAATTTAAAAGAGGGAGAAATAATCTACAAACCTTAAACAGAAAACTTAAATCCTAAAGAGCTAAGAACAATGACAATATATTAGAACATAGAACATTTATTTTAAAAGATAGTGACCGATCAATCAGGGCTTTGAACCGATTTTTTTTTCCAATCGGTTCGTTCCGAACAGAAACGGAATTATAACGTTTCCGGTTATGAGTTCCACCAATAAATACTGTTCCCGGAACGGTTAATTTCGTTCCTGTCAGCTGTTTAATGCTATAGAATTATGTCACATCTTTCTCATCCAGCTTAAACCAAATGTAATAATATTACAACCATAATTAAATAATAATAATTATATTATTAATAATAATAATAATTAAATAGGCCTACAATTATTTAAAATGTGTAGTTTATTGTTAAAAGAGAAAATGTCCACACAAACGTAACAACATGATTAAGACACGTGGTTATGCCACTCGGGCAACAACAAATTCCAACTGTCGGGGGGAAAGGCCATCCAGTAGGCCTACTCATACAGTAACAAGCCATCTGTGCATTAGGCAAACAGAGGTGTTGGCGCCATTTAGCCAAATGTTCGCTAGTCCATCATTAACGCGGAGTCGACAAATATAGCTATTGTTATTGTGTTTGGAATGAGCGTTTTAATTAACGATGGATCGTAATAAGGCTCCGCCTTAACAATCTTTGATTTACCCCTTATTTAAGATGTGGAGTGGAGACTTTGTAATCCACCGCTCTCTCTCCATACAGTCAGCGAATGTCTGATGTGATGTCACACAGGAAGTGAACCTCAGCCGTCATGGTAACGTGCGCAGGAAAATAACAAAGATCCTTGATTACTAGCTCCGCTTTAACCCTCTCTGAAAATAATTACTTTTTTTTTTTAGGCAACGAAAACTTTGAGGAACGAAAAAAAAAATGGTATTAACCGGTTACCATTATTTTTAAATAAGTGGTCCTGTTCCAGAACATAACAAGTAATAACGTTTCCGGTTTCGTTCCTGTTCCCTGTAAAATACAAAAAGTTACCGGTTTTCGTTTTCGTTCCTTGAACCGGTTCAAAGCCCTGCGATCAATATAGGCAGGATATAGCCTAAAACTAAAGGGATCAGTGGGATTAATTGCCTAAAGAATGGCTGGCATCAAATTGTGCTTATATTTTCCATGAAATAGTCAATCTCTCTCCTTCCGCAGTTGATATATTGTCTTTGACCTTTCAATTAAATGTGGGGTTGACATGATTTGTAAGTCATTCTTTTTTTTAATTCACATTTTACAAAGCGTCCCAACTTTTTAGGAATTCGGGTTGTGTGGTGTATCTGAAACGATCAAAATCTTTGAAGAAATGCATATGGAGCAATTTTATGTGTAAGAAAGTTATTTATATGAATTAATAATGAATATAAAACACAACATGCCCCTGTGGTACATCATTCTTCAGAATATTTAAGATATTTCAATGGAAACCATATATTTTTTTTTTAAATGTTGTGCAACACAATGTGTTTCCATACATTTGAAGTTGAACACATATTAAGGGATAAAAAAAATACATATTCATACAGTACTAATTATGTGTAATAATTAATTAATACACATAAGTAATAAACAAAATATTAATGCAAATATATTTGATTGAGAAATAATAATTCAGGTTAGCTACTAGCTTCCCCCCCACTCTCATCATCTAATGCAGTGTTTCTCAAAGTGTTGTCCGGGGACCATTGGTGGTCCGCAAGCTATCCCAAGTGGTCCGTGAGCAGACGTGGTAAAATATAATATAGATGAGTTGTTTGCAATATTGAACCAACTTGTATGTAAATCCAAACAGTTCTGCAACACTATCTATGTAAGATATGTCAATTTAAATCATATGAATCCTCTGACACAATAAGCAATAAGTGCAAAGACAATAAGCAAGGTGGTCCAGTGAGTAGGCCTATTGTGTAGGCTAATATACTGTTGAAGTAGGTAAAACTGTTTTTTTTAGCTAGGTGGTCCGTGCGTTTCTCTTTTATTGGTTATGTGGTCCTTCGTCTGAAAAAGTTTGAGAAACACTGATCTAATAGACTATATGACACGGAAGGCTGTTTCAGCACATTTATTGCCCATGGAGGGTCATCTAATAGACTATATGCTACAGGAGGCTGTTTCAGCACATTTATTGCCCATGGAGGGTCATCTAATGGAGTATATGCTACAGGAGGCCGTTTCAGCACATTTTTTTGCCCATGGAGGGTCATCTAATGGAATATGTGCCACGGGAGGCTGTTTCAGCACATTTATTGCCCTCCATGGAGGGGCAGCAATGTTATACTCTGCTACTTTTGTATTCACAACGCTAAACATCTTGTGCAACTCTTTATTCAACTTGGACACATGCATAAATTGTTCAGCATTTTAACGTGATCATTCTCTAGATGTAACACCCAACCGGGTCCGTGTAAACGTGTACACTAAAACAATGCAGGTGATGGTCAATCGTGCAAATGTTTGTGCTGGATGAAAGCGTTCTAGGAAGTGTAAGGCGATTATGACTATGGATCTGCACTGACAGCAGCTCAATAGCACCCCCATCCCCCATCTAAAACTATGTTAAACTGGCCAATTTCCGCAGCTGTGATGGAAAACATTTCAGCACCACTTATCCTGCCCCATGCCACTTGCCAAAAGTAGCGTGGGGCAGGGGCAGTAGCGTGGGGCAATGTCATTGGGGCAGTATGGGTGGCGTGGGGCAATTGTGTGGGCCAGTACGGTTGGAGTGGGGCAGTATGAGGGGCAGTACGGTTGGAGTGGGGCAGTATGAGGGGCAGTTGTGTGGGGCAGTATGAGGGGCAGTATGAGGGGCAGTGGGACACCAGTTTCCTCCTGTTGCTACTGGATGAGTGGCGGCGGCATTCTGGTGGCAGAAGCGAGAAGTTTGCAGACACTTTCACTTTGAATGAAAAGCGTGATGAAGAAACGTAACCAAATCTCTAAGCACAGGAACAGCCCCAACCCCACAACACATCACCAGCAGTCTCAGCGTGCTTCCAAATCCTTTAATGCACAACTCCTTTTCACCAGAGCAAAGAACAGAAATCAGGCATGAGTCGAGTTGAACAGAAGTGATCTGATGCAGGAGCACGAGGCTGAGCAGCACACCTCCTGCTCCAGACATAAAAACAAAACGAGCGCACTGCAGTCGGGCAGCGTTAGAGAGCATTTCATTAATCCCATCGTTAATTACTTGATTAAAAGCAGGAAGTGGATCGGCAGAGTCCCTTTAGAAGCCCGGCGTGCCCGGCCCAGAATGCAGCTCTGTGGGGTCGTCGGCACGCACACGTTAAAAGACCAATAAATAACCAGCTGGGCGGGGCCTGATGCCGCCACGCTACAGGCCGGCTGACCTGGGGGCGTGGCTAAGTGCGTCATCTGACCTCAGGGGGTGGGAGGGGTTAGAACAGGTCAGCTGACCTGGGGGCGTGGCTAAGTGTGTCATCTGACCTCAGGGGGTGGGAGGGGTTAGAACAGGGCAAATTAACTCTGAGGTTTACAGTAATGACAGCGCGCGGATGCACGCAAAAACACACACACACGCACACACACAATGAGAGGAGCCTCAAACACACATGAACAGAAACACATTCGTGTGAACCCTAACACACCACCAGACATCAGAACAACAATCCCTCCAGCACACACACACACACACACACATCACCAGACATCAGAACAACAATCCCTCCAGCACACACTCACTAGGGGAAGGACAAACGCAGTGGAGGGGTGTGTGTGCGCTTGTGAGATAGTGTGTGTGTGCATGAACATGACTGAGTCTGATGTGTGTGTGTGAGACAGAAAGAGAGAGAGAGAGAGAGAGAGAAGAGAAGAAGAGAAGAGAAGAGAAGAGAAGAGAAGAGAAGAGAAGAGAAGAGAAGAGAAGAGAGAGAGAGAGAGAGAGAGAGAGAGAGAGAGAGAGAGAGAGAGAGAGAGAATGTTGGTTAAGAGTGGCCACCTCTAGCTGGGACATTGCTTGTGGGTGCGTGGGGCTGGAGGGATTGTGGGTAGGGAGGAAACGTGAGGGGGATTGTGGGTAAGGGGGCGTCGGGGGGCTTATGGGACGGCAAACTGCACCACCAGCTCCTCCTTGGCGTCCACCTTGATCTGGGAGATGGCACTGTACGCGTACGCAGCGATCTTCGACACCTAGAGGAGCAGAGAGAAAGAGTCACATGGAGACACACACACACACAAACACCTAGAGGAGCAGAGAGAGGGTCACATGGAGACACACACACACACCTAGAGGAGCAGAGAGAGAGGGCAGAGGGTCACATGGACACACAAACGCACGCACGCATGCACACACACACGCGCACACACACACGCGCACACGCACATGCGCGCACATACACACGCACACGCGCACGCACACACACACACACACACGCACGCACAAACATGCGCACACACACACACACGCACATCTAGATGTCGCCAAGGTGTAATTTTCTATTTCCCCATAACTTTTACAAAATCTAAGCAATATGAGGCCAAAGAAATAACGTTAATGTTTCAGCACGGCAGTCTGGAGTTGGCCATTCTGACAGTGAAATAACGTTAATCAGTCCGGAGTTGGCCAGTCTGACCATTTCCGTGGTGAACGACGTAGACACAGGAGACACAGAACTACGAAAGGTTAACATCAACGCACCATTGCGTGAATCGACGCAGAAGCATTAAAACAGCCTGTAGATATCATGTCAGATGTGTGAGCAAGTGAGTGTGTATGTGATAAGATGTGTTTTTTTGTATGTGTGTACTTGTAGTAGGTCTGCCGTAATTTCAGACCGAACGTGTGTGTGTGTGCATGCATGCGTGTGAGTGTGCATGTGCGTGTACCTGTAGCAGGTCTGCCGTGGGTATCAGGTCGGAGGCGAGCACTTGGTGAGGCTGGCTTGTGAGAGAGGGGAGGGGGGCAGGTTTCTTCTGACTGAGCGTGGAGCTCAGAACAGCCAACTTAGTGCTGAAACACACACACACACACAGACAGACACACACGCACGAAAATACAGAGGGTAAATAAATATGCTTGCTTACACAGATACACAAATAAGTTGTGCATACATTGACCATTGGTAGATGTCTGTGTGTGTGCGTCAGGGCTGTCAATCTTCCTCCATAATCCTGTTCTAATTTCATTCATTAATCTTTTTAATAATCAATTTATATTCAAATATTTAATGGTCAAATTTAACCATTACTACCCCCAGAGCCATATAGGGCGCTGGCTACCCACCACCATCTGAAAATTCCCACCCACTAAGTTTGGAACTTCCTGTTGATGATCCTCCATTTTGGTCGTAGCCTATCGTTTCCAACCAGCACCATGCGAAAGAGTATCAGCAGTATTTTGTGTAGTAGGCTACACAAAATATCCAAACGTCTTTACGCACCTGATATCATCCATATTTCAAGTATACAAATGAGTGGGAGCAGGTTTCAAATGAGTGATATCCCCGCATTCAGACACGCAGCCCTAGTGCAGCACCAGTGTGTGTGTGTCTGAATGTCTCTCCATCTATGTGTGTGCGTGAGTTACGGACCTCAATGAAAGGTCCCAACATAGATTTAGAGACACACCAGAGGTACGGCTCAAAAATACGGATTTATTAAATGTCCAAAAGCGTAATACGAAAGCGCTGTGGTTCTCAGAGAACGCTCCTCTGCATGTGCTCTCCCCTGGTCTGCAGAGGTACGGGTCTTATAGAAGCATGCCAGGGTTAATTGGAGCAGGCCAGGTGTGCCGCATCACAGGTAAATTAATCAGGCACCAGGGTGAAGGCAGACACACAGAACAAGACAAAACACAAAGTAGCCAGCAGGGTGCGCCAAAAATTACCCCCAAAGTAAATCAAGATCTGTCTATGTGTGTGTGTGTCTGTCTCTCCATCTATGTGTGTGTGTGTGTCTCTCCATCTATGTGTGTGTGTGTGTGTCTCTCCATCTATGTGTGTGTGTGTGTGTGTCTCTCCATCTATGTGTGTGTGTGTGTCTGTCTCTCCATCTATGTGTGTGTGTGTCTGTCTCCATCTATGTGTGTGTGTGTGTCTCTCCATCTATGTGTGTGTGTGTGTGTGTCTCTCCATCTATGTGTGTGTGTGTGTCTCCATCTATGTGTGTGTGTGTGTCTCCATCTATGTGTGTGTGTGTCTCTCTCCATCTATGTGTGTGTGTGTGTGTCTCTCTCCATCTATGTGTGTGTGTGTGTCTCTCTCCATCTATGTGTGTGTGTGTGTCTCTCCATCTATGTGTGTGTGTGTGTGTGTCCTCTCCATCTATGTGTGTGTGTGTGTGTCTCTCCATCTATGTGTGTGTGTGTGTCTCCATCTATGTGTGTGTGTGTCTCTCCATCTATGTGTGTGTGTGTGTGTCTCTCCATCTATGTGTGTGTGTCCCATCCATCTGTGTGTGTGTGTGTCTCTCTCCATCTATGTGTGTGTGTGTCTCTCTCCATCTATGTGTGTGTGTGTGTGTCTCTCCATCTATGTGTGTGTGTGTGTGTCTCTCCATCTACTGTATGTGTGTGTTTGCACGTGTCCATCTGTGTGTATGTGTGTGTGTGTAGTTTGTATATGTGTGTTAGTGTGTTAGTGTGTAGTGTGTGTGTAGTGTGTGTTGTGTGTGTGTGTGTAGTGTGTGTTAGTGTGTAGTGTGTGTGTAGTGTGTGTTAGCGTGTAGTGTGTGTGTGTAGTGAGTGTTAGTGTGTAGTGTGTGTGTGTGGTGTGTGTGGTGTGTGTGGTGTGTGTGTGTGTGTGTGGTGTGTGTGTAGTGTGTAGTGTGTGTGTGTGTTTCACACAGAGATTACGCTAAATTTGCGGGAAGAGGAGACGTCTTTTTGCCGCAACGCGTCTCTGAAAACGAGGTGAAAATTTGCAGGCCTGCTGATCTGTTCACATGATGCGGCATTTTGGGGAGCCAGGAGGCAGGATCAGCTAGCAAATTAAAACATGACGTGCAATACACAAATCCGGCGAAACACGGAAGTAAAGCAGCGCCGCCATTACTGCGTTGCCTTGCTGCTAAGGAAGTAGCGAAGTAATGTGTTGGTCCTGTAGGCGGCTGTAGCAGACGTTAGCTGTAGATCGCGAAATCTTCTTTTTCTTAATTTTTATTTAGTACATATGCTGTCCAGTGATGCCAGGAAAAGCGTGTTGTGTGGTCGGCTGTTTTAACAACAGTAAGAATATACAGACCTAGAATTAAACCGTTTGTGAAATTCACAAACCTTTGTTGCACATTGAGTGCCCATGTTTACAGGCTTACGGATTACACAGAGTTCCTTGTCGAGTGGAGGACCAAGATGTGCGTTAAAAGTGGATGAAATACATACGATTAATAAAATAATCCTGAATACCTGTAAGAACATGTATTTAACTGCTACAAGTGGTCGTGGCTAATATTTATTTGCAACTTCTGAAGCTTGTGATATTAGCAACACAGCTACTAATGATAGCATTCGGCTTATTGTTGTCATTAATTAATACACGTCTTAATACATTATGTTGTCAATAAATTACCTTCATTGGTAAGTTTTGGCCACTGCCTGACATCATCTACCCGATGTTCCCTTTCACCTGACATTTTTTCATGAGCAGGATCTCCTATTTGATATTCTCTGACAGGATGCTTTCATTGAAAAGTCATTAGAAGGCACTGGCAAGTGTCACACCGTCACACTCCGCAGGCACGCAGTAATGGCGGCAGGCAAGATGGCAGCGCCCATAAAGTTTGCGGCGGATTGATGTATAGGGGGCGTGTAGAGTGATAGGCGTAGGCCTTATTATGCGTGGGCCTTCAGATGCAGCAGGTGTGTGATTTCCAAAACCATGGCGGGAGAACCGACTGCATTTTGGTTAGCTTGCAAGTGAAGTTGCTTTGCTGTTGCTTAGAATGTTAGATTCTTGCAATGATGTCTTCAGACAATAAAAAGTCATTTGGAAGGGAAATAGAAGAGAAGAGTTGCCCCCTGCATTGGCCGTGATTGCCCTTTGAAAATCAGAGGTTCACAGGCCACTGTGGCCTTGGTCAGTGGCGCCGCCAGCTGTAGTCCTGTACGCACTGTGCGTACAATTTTTCAACGCTTTATTCATGAAATCATTCAATATTACAACAATAAAAATAGCTTATGTAGGCAACTGTTTTAATTGAAACATGCTTCGCGCACAAATGATGGCCTAGGGCAAAGAGATTGGACATCTCAACATAAGGATACATTAGAAGATGATGATTGGTGTAAACTTTGTCACACAACGTGATAAGCAGTTCTGGCGCTTAAAAACGCAACGTCCCATTCAGTCATAAATTATTCAAGCTTAGTGCTCGTCATGAAAAGAAAACAGCAGCTTAATATTTTTCAGGCGCACTGTTAGCAGTTATGCCGAAGGCAGTGAGATTATTAGGCATTGCATCCTACAGTCACTCCGTTTGGAACATCGCAGTTCGTGTTGATAAGATTCAGTTAATGCGAGTATGGATCGTCTCAAAGTTTGGGACAACCAAACAGCAGTGTAGGCAAAGCAAATCTTAATTGTTAGATTACCATGATTTTATAACAGGCCAAATACAAAATAAATGTTACAAATATCGCCTAGATATCTGTAAGCATTACAATCACAGTTACATATAGGGCAGACAGACGCTCATGAGTTCATGCTTTGTTTTATCGCTGGATTTTAGGATAGCCTATTATGGCAACCGATTGCATTCCAAGCTACAGTCAACTCTAGCAGGCATTAAATGACTGGAGACTGTGAATTCATAGATTGACATAATGTGCTGTCTCTGCTATTGCTGCTTTTGATCAGTTAGATTTATTTGCAATCTCCTGTGGTGGGCTGGACATAGCATCGAAATGCCCGCCCAGATTCCCCTTTCCGCCTTGACCCATTCACACTGGTGCCGGAACGAAAAAACTCGGCAAAATGTCTAGGGGGCTTGATAGTAAATTTGGCGAGACACTTTGTCCCACCGTTCCGCCTCGGTCTATGTGAAAGGGACAAGTCATTCCGCGATTCTGGTACATAAAATCACGGCGATTTTGGCAGTGTGAAAAGTGTGTAGTGTGTGTGTGTAGTGTGCCTATGTGTGTGTGTGTGTATGCCCTTGTGCCTGTGTGTGTGTAGTGTGTGTGCAGTGTGTGTGTTCTCACCTGTATTGCCGTGCTTTGTCCATGTATTCATGCTGCTCCATGCCTTGTGAGTCTGCAGCCGACACATCTATGATGCTCCTGGGGAGGATGGAGGGATATGAGAGGATGAGAGAGGTGAAGAGACAAAGATGGAGGGATGAGAGGATGAGAGGTGAAGAGACAAAGATGGAGGGATATGAGAGGATCAGAGGTGAAGAGACAAAGATGGAGGGATATGAGAGGATGAGAGAGGTAAAGAGACATAAAGATGGAGGAATATGGAGATGAAGACAGAATGACAAAGATGGAGGGATATGGAGATGTTACATCTACACACACCACACACACACTATTCACACACGCGCGCACACACACGGTCGATTTTGGCTCCAAACGATCACAAAAGTAGTATAATTGAGAAAAACTATTATTTTGCCACATTCCGTTAAGAAAGAGGGTCTTTGAGATCAGCGCACTGATTCACGCTGCTTCTTTAAGCCCCGCCCTCAACAGACCCCTCCCCTCAGTGCACAGGTCACTCAAGCAGTTTTGGGTTGTGTGTGTGTGTGTGTGTGTGTGTGTGTGTGTGTGTGTGCAGTCGGTAGCGCCATGAGCCACGCCGACACTGAAACTAGCGCATTCTCTGCTAAGTTATAACTGAAACTAGCGCATTCTCTGCTAAGTTATAACAGTAACTAGCGCATTCTCTGCTAAGTTATAACAGTAACTAGCTTATAACAGTAACTAGCACATTCTCTGCTAAGTTATAACAGTAACTAGCGTATTCTCTGCTAAGTATAACAGTAACTAGCGCATTCTCTGCTAAGTATAACTGAAACTAGCGCATTCTCTGCTAAGTTATAATAGTAACTAGTGCATTCTCTGCTAAGTTATAACAGTAACTAGCGCATTCTCTGCTAAGTATAACTGTAACTAGCACATTCTCTGCTAAGTTTGTTATCATCACAGTCAATCAAGGTCACCAAACTACTCAGAGAACTTATAGCAAGATGGCTAATCTTGTCATAAGTTAGAGCACCCCTGTTTGTTTTAATCAGCAGATGACAGCTTGTCTATTAGCTTCTACTAGTGCAAGAGGATAACATTAGGCAAACGCGAACGCTACCATTAGACAAACGCGAACTCTACCATTAGGCAAACGCGAACGCTACCATTAGATCAAACGCGAATGCTACCGTTAGATCAAAACGCGAACGCTACCATTAGGCAAACGCGAACGCTAACATTAGGCAAACGTGAACGCTACCATTAGATCAAACGCGAACGCCAACATTAGATCACCAACACTAATTGTTTGCTCCTTCTATCCCATTAGGTTATGAAACATATTTTCCAAGACCTAGAGGAGAAGCCTCTCGGTTAGTTTTATAAGTTGCAAACTAAGCCTGACGTGCGTGACTAACTTATATATTAGCTATCCAGTAGGGGTGTGAATCTCTCATGGTTTGTTTCATATACTGTATTGAAATGAAAAAAGAATAGTCTACATTTCAGTCAAACACAGCAGCCAAATACAACATATTTTTTTTTATAGACTTTATAGATTTTATAAGAGTTATATCTGATTGTTTTCATGGAACTGTAGCCTTGTTGAGGTAAGACAATACCGAAATAAAATAAAACAGTGCTTAAGACACTCTTGGCCTTTTCTCATATAGCCTACAAGAACTAGATGTACCGCATAGCGGTACAAAATATGACCGCCGCTCAGTCCTGTACATCCGTTCCGCGAAAATAAATCACACTTCAATTTGTCTCCATGTTTTACTCCATCCCCCACTCTTGAAACTTTTGTGTATGCTTGTTTGGCATGCCTGAGTGTGTGTGTGCGGCTGCACAGAAAGTACCCTACTGGTGCTGAAAAGGTGAATAGATTGTAGAATAGCCAAAGAAGATGTAGAATTGTTATAAAACCTTTAAAATCTCTAAACAATCACAAGTAGGGCAGTTCATCACAGTTCATCCATTGCAACTGGATTGATGAAAGGTCACTTACACCTGTAGGCTACATTGTATTTGGGAAAAGCAAAAGGTATCAGCATAATGTTATTTATTTATTTATTTTTTTATGTATTTATAAACAAAAACATCTCTGTCAGTTCCATGCCGTTTTCAACAGCTATCAAAAACAAAGGTCATTTTTTTGGATGGATGGATTTTTGTGAATGTTTCTTCTTCTACATAAGATTTTAGTCATCTTTAGTTCATGTAATACTTTATTGTCAATGCACAAATTAAGTAACAGTAGTCTGAAATGTTATTGTTAATGCACAAATTAAGTAACAGTAGCCTAGTCTGAAACGAAATGCTGTTTTACATCTAACCAGTGGTGCAAATAACTGACATGTCCAAATGGGCCTTGATGAAATGCGCCGCTAGACTGTTCATACACATTTTAACGGGCCAAAGTTGAAGAGCTTTTGTCCGTTATTGTTAGTGCAAATATAGGCTGATTCATGTTCCCTTGCATTGTTTAACTGAGGTCCATGGCTAGTCTGGCTTTCATCAGACCAAGCTCAATCTTTTAAGAAATCAAAAATAAATAGCGGGCAGATCAGGCTGGGTTCACCCAGCCTAGTCCATAGGCACCCGATATTGTTTAATTTTCCCATTGAGATATACACGCTCTGGCTATTCTAAATGCAAAATGCATCAGGGAGTTATGACAAAACGGTAACTAACAAACTAGATCCTAATAGAAAGTTGTTAGCTTCCCTAAGCTACAGGTAGGATTATAAGGTAGGCCTATTGACAACATAAATTGTCAATAGGCTATGCTGGCGACACAAATAAAATCTCCTTTGAAACCAATGGCTTACGCCTTACAGTATCAAGCGGACTTAAACTGTCATATCGCGGGCGAAAAGTTGTAATAACATTCACGCAGCTCCATGAGTCAAGGAAAGCGCGAATGAAGTAGCCACTTCTAAATGGGACCCACTACACAGTAGCTTAAGGTGATTTGCTAAAGCAGCCATAATGAAATGAAGGTGTCATTGTTTGGATACTTCACACACACGTGCTTTTTTAATTTCACAGACTACAACTACCAAGCTGTAATCAAAGCACATCGATTCCCTCTCACACCCCTGCACGCACTTAAAACAAAATAAACAGGCGCCTCAGTCTCACGCATGTATAGGCAAACTGTATCAGACCGTGTAACGTTGGTAAATCTTCCATTGCACAGAATGATTTTGTAGCACGTGCAATAAATGACAGTCGAAAGATACAAACAGTGCTGCTATACATTTGCTTGGTATAACCGCATTTATAGTTTTCTACAAATGCAATAAATCAAATGCCTCCATCACGCTTAACGGTAACATTACCTAGGTCCTTATTGATATTACAAGATTAACGCATTGCCTGCAGTAAAACCAAGCATGTCCGATAAACATCCTCAGATTTATTTCGCTTCAAGAAGAAATGGGAATTACACTTCATGTGAACATCGCCCTATCCTTATTAGATGTTCGCTGCGTAAATTACAGTCCTTGTATGAAGCGTCCACTGTTTTTCCAACCCACTTTTAACTTCCAACAAAATTACGCCTCACTGCAACGATCGCCATCTAGTGGACAAACGACTACTTCTCGCCAATACTGAAAATGCAGCCATGATGATGATGATGATGAATATTTATTTTGGCTTTCTTTCAATCCTACTGATTTTCATTTTTTTTTTTTTACCCGGGGCAAATCACAAATGAGTGATTATGAGCCAGGTTGATGTGGGCCCTTGAGACCAACATACCATAAAAGATTCACAGAGAACTGTGTCTGCCCTACCCTCCTTTCGGGGTCCAGTCCAGCGGGGGCTGCAGATGAAAACGAAAAATGACGGTTCCATGCTATCCATGTGGGGGTACATGCTCACCAAGTTTTGTGTACCCGGTCTTTCAGTGTCCCGGAATCCTTGTTGGTGTATCGTCACTAAATGTACACATAAATTATTTTATTGTAAGGCCCCCCATGAACGAAAAGTACACAAAACTTGGCATGCATTCAGAGGGTGTCATAATGATCCTACACTTTTAATTTCGTGCAGTTTTGACCTTGTCAGCCAGAGATATTGTGATGAAAACACCTAATTTTTGCTTTTTTTAATTTTTAACTAGGTGGCTTATACATGAAATAAGTGGTAATGGGATGGGTTGACATGCCCCTTAAGACCAACATACAAAAAAAGGTGGACCTCCTAGGCCCTACGGTTCTCGAGATATTCACAGAAAACTGTCTCCGCCACCTACAGGCCAGTTGGTGTATAGTAACATAAATTAATTTATTGTGTGGCCCCCCATGAACGGAATTCCACAAAACTTGGCGTGCATACAGAGGGTGTCATAATGATCCTACACTTCCAATTTCGTGCAGTTTTGACTATGTTAGGTCACAGATACCTTCAATTACACCACCTCATTTTTTTACTTTTTGTGTTTAACTAGGTGGCGCTATACATGAAATGAGTGGTTATGGAATGGCCCCTTGAGATCAACATACAAAAAAAAATGGTCCTCCTAAACCCTACGGTTTTCGAGATATTCACAGAAAACTGTGTCTGCCCTACCCTCCTTTTGGGGTCCAATTCAGCGGGGGCTACAGATCAAAACGAAAAACGATGGTTCCATGCTATCCATGTGAGGTTACATGTCCACCAAGTTTAGGGTACCCCGTCTTTCAGTGTCCCGAATCATTGACGGAAATTTGGGCATCTAAAAAGAAAAAAAAAAAAAAAAGGAAAAAAAAAAAAAAAAAAAAAAAAATCTGACTAAACCTATATGACCGCCGCTTAAGCTCTTGGGCGGTCATAATAAAATAGGCCTACATATCAATGAACAGAAACCTATAATGCCACAAGTCTGAGTGAATATGAACAAAATAATTGGCTAATAATTTGTGCATTGTTTTAGGAAGGGCCAAATTATTATTTAACATTAAGGAAATCCCTTCATCAAATGTAAGGCTATACTCTACAGACTATCGTTGCTGTTTAGTGTTTAATTTCGCGCTGGATTCTGAAAAACAAGAGTAAAAACTGTAAAACAAACGACCGAGTGCGAGTTGTCACATGCTTAAGTTGCAGTAGATGTATGGGTAATGAGGTCATTTGACAACTTTGGGCAATGAATGTAGCCCAAAACTAACTAAATTACCCACAATTCCTGGCCACGTATGGTTTCAAAACCGGAAGTGGGATGAACGCGCTGCTTGTAACGTAAACGAGAGTCTGAGCGAGCAGAAAAGGTTGTGAACCGATTCGTAACAACAAAATCGATATAACGACCGGTTCATTTCAGTTTTATTCCGATACGGGGCTTTACGTATCGATGTAGCCGTATCTTACACGTTAAAAACAGATACCGAT
This sequence comes from Alosa alosa, assembly GCF_017589495.1. Classification (NCBI taxonomy): domain Eukaryota; kingdom Metazoa; phylum Chordata; class Actinopteri; order Clupeiformes; family Clupeidae; genus Alosa; species Alosa alosa. The sequence goes on from NC_063203.1 coordinate 32,082,768, forward strand.
ACGTATCGGTTAATCTTTACACCCCTACTATCCAGCTATCAACCAGTGCTGCTTTGGCACACAAACACAAGCACGTGCACGTGCACACACACACACACACACTGTCCTGTAGGCGCACTCACACACACACACACACACACACTCACTGAGCAGTTCTGTGGAGGATGGTGTTGAGCAGTGCCTGCTCATCAGGGCGTGTGGAGGGCGGGGCTGCAGGACTCCGCTCCGTCCCATTGGCTGGTTTGTCAGGGTTGGGGTGCGGGATCAGAGGCTTCCGTTCATCATTGTCCTTTAGGCGCACACACACACACACACACACACACACACACACACACACACACACACACGGTTATGAGTGTTTCCATCCTTTTTTGTGCCTCTGCACGTTTTAAACACTGAACCTTCCCTCACTGTCCTGTAGGTGCACACACACGTTGCTGTCCTGTTGGTGCACGCACAAGCACAAGCACACACACACAGCACTAATGTCCAAAGCATAGTTTCTCTGCTGCAATTTTGGATTGGATTGACATGTAGGATCCCAAATTAGTTCAAAAGAAGTTTCCAACAGCAGGAGCATCAACCCACCAAATGCACATCAAGGGCAAAGGTGACACCTGTGAGATGGAAATGCCACATATGGCTGATACAGAACACTATTCTGTGAAGAGTTGGGTAAATAAATGCAAAGAGCTCGGACACTCTCGAGAAGGAAGCAGTCTCGGACCAAGCCCCGGTCGGCACGCGACGACCGCAGCTGACTGCTGTGTCACCAGCATGGTCAGGTGACCGAACAGTGCGCTGCGCGAGGTGATTTAATTAGATAGCATTCCCTTTCCTCTTCGTAGACCTTTTAACCTATTCCACACGAAGGCTGGTAAAGTCCCTAACACTATCGTAAGGCCAGTGCCACAACATTTCTACAGCGCACCCATGCAATTTCCGGGGGGAGACATTGCCACGGGAGTGGACGGCCGAGCGCCCTCGACCGCGTACTGGAAGAGCTATGACACGAGCCCCACTACCGAGGGGTCGCCTGGCAGACACATCGCTAGCACAACTTTAAAGTTCAGCCACAGCTAACTAAGGGTTTGTTTCTGAAGCTAACTATCTGCGAGCTAGCAGACCGATATCCTAACACGGGCCATGTCGGCCAAGTTTACTCAATAGATTTACCCTGTCCTGAATTTATACTCATGCAACCTTGCACTAGACAATTGGTCAGCTGAAGACAGAAAAGTTATGGCAGTGTTGTTGTTGTTTCCGTCATTTGTCAGTTTAGCTTAGCACACTCCAATTAGCTACCTGCTCCGTGGGCTCGTTGTCGCTGCTGTAACAGCACCCCATGTTGTCCTTGGCGAGTCCTCGGCGCTTTGCCAAGACTCTCGAGACGACTCCACAATGTCAACTTCCTTCAGAGGAGGAACACAAAACAGGAGACCTTCACTAAAAACTAAAAGATAAATTCCATTCTCCTCCGAAGCTTGGGCAAGCTCCACTCCGCTAGCTACACAACGAACCCTTCAGTCACATGACATCGGTTCTGTAGCAACAACATATGACATCCGGCGAGGCGGCGCTGGTCGAGGAATCCCTTGTCATGTGACAGAGGAGCAGAGACATAGACATAATGTACTTAGACGCCGCATCGACTGCTACTGCCTACCATAGACATAATATACATAGACGCCGCTGTCACTCCCCGATGTGCGCTACCCAAGGGGGCAGGCGAATTCCCGGAAGTAGAAGAATCGACGTAGGCTGGAGGGACCACCTCTCTGCTAACTCCCATAGAAGCCCATTCATTCTAGGATTTTTTTGAAATACCATAACTTCATATAACATATATCCTGTGCCGATATTGTAGCTTCTGTGTAATCCACATAAACACTACAAAGGCAAAACAGACTCCACTACCTCGTCCGTAACGTTGGTTACCCGTAAGAAGAATGGTTAGCTTGTTCGGTTGGAGGGAAGCTAGCTTTGACGTAATCTCTCTTTCGCGCCGTAGGGAGATAACCGTATTGTTTTGATAAGAAGCTCAGTCCACCTTACTGTCTATGACGGTAGCTCATAAGCAAAACCTAGCATACACGACTGTATGTTAAGGTAAAGCATTACACAGAGGCAACCTAATAATAATAAAAAAGTAAACCTAATTTAAAAAAAAAAAAAAAGAAGATTAGCTTCAAGGCTATAACTTTTTTGTTTTGTTTTAGCATGACTGTTTTTGAAGATGATCATGTATGGTAGCTTCAACATTAACACAACTTGGTGAGGATGATATTAATAATAATACATAAATAAATGTTTAACTTTGATGACTTTGAAGGCGAAGGAAGTGTGAGAAGAATTTCTGTGTATCTATCATATGAGTTACAAGATTCAGTTCTATGGCTAACGTCACAAAGTTAAGTGTGAGTCTGCGCAGTACTGGGGGGACCAACTGAAAAATCGTTCTATTTGACTCAGAGCCCTCCCATTGAAAACGACGGAGTCTGTTCGTCCATTTCTTTTACCGTCTATGGCGCTACCCGATGTGAGTCACGCATGCTCAGATTGATAGGTTTTACGGCATAACGCCAAGGGATCCGACTGAAATCCATAAAATAATTCACTTTTCTGTTTCAAAAACGTTTTAGCTATCTAAGATTGTTTGATTGCTAACGTTAGCAAACGCCATTCAAGTGACAGCCTTTGTTATGCTTGATTGCTTACTTACTTGCCAGCAGTGAACAAACTTCGTTATGTAGGTACATTTTTATTGATATTACAGAAGTCTCTCGCTAGCAGGCTACTTCAGCCTCTAATCTAGAATTGACATTAGAGATCATGCCGTGAAAATGTGATGCTAAATAATACATTACTGCTGTGTAGGCTAATGTCATTATTCTGTGGCTAACAGCTCTGGTAGTCGCAAAGTAGCAAAGTGACGCATGGGCGACTCACATCCGGTAGCGACTCACATCGGGGAGTGACAGCCGCATTGGCTGCTGGAAACAAGAAATGCGGCCGCCATCTAGGACCGGTCATACTCCTCGTTGCGTTGCAGCAAAAGACACAAGATGCCAGCACTTTGCAGCATGTTCCTGCTCAAATCGGCGGACCATCGCAAACAGGGCTCGGGGGATTTACTTTTCACAAGTAAGATTTAACATTACCGTACTATTGGTTGTATTTTGTGAATAGAATATTACCAGAGTTGAGAAGGAGCAAGGCTACTGTATGAAAATTGTAGCCAGCTAGCTAGGCTATGTTTACTCACCCGGCTATGTGCTGAGACTTGATAAGTCATATTCCATAACACTGACTTAGATTGCAACTGACACAAGAAGGCTATTGTAGAAATAAATCATACTAGATTTGGCCGACAATTTTTTTTCTTTCTTTTTTATACTTTTTTTTTACCCGTGAGGGAAATTTGGTCTCTGCATTTAACCCAAACGGTGAATTAGTGAAACACAAACAGCACACAGTGAACACACAGTGAGGTGAAGCACACACTAATCCTGGCGCAGTGAGCTGCCTGGGGGAGCAGGGGGAGCCTTGGGGAGCAGTGAGGGGTTAGGTGCCTTGCTCAAGGGCACTTCAGCCACGGCCCACTGGTCGGGGCTCGAACCGGCAACCCTCCGGTTACAAGTCCAGAGTGCTAACCAGTGGGCCACGGCTGCCCTGTAAATTTTACACAAGTCGCACAGACTGTAGCCTATTATTGGGCAATCGCTAGCTGCTACCTAAGCGTGTTGGCAGAGAGGGTTAAAGCGGAGCAATCAAGGATCTTTGGTGTTGGTGGTAGCCTAGCTTCACTATTTCCTGAATAAAGTAACTTTCAATAGCTTAACTTCTGTATTTACCAAGTAGCTTAGCCACACAAGCTGCTACACTTTTCTTGTCATGTGAAATTAGCACAATTTAAAGTAGCTTCCTATTTAGTGAACTAGCCTACTGCTGTGTTTGTGTTACTAATACATTTGACTGGGTGGTAGTTTTGTGTAGTGAAGTTTTATTCATGGCAGAGTAACTGATAGTTTAGCTTACTACAATTTCGAAGTAGCTTGCCCAACACTGTATTATTCACATGTCATTTACCCTAACAAGAATAAGATGCCTCTCAAATTCCTTTTCATTCATTTATTTATTTTATATCTCCCCAGAACAACTGCCTTGCTCAAGGAGACTGTGAATGAACTGATCCACCTGGTCCACCTTCAACATCTGCATTTGCCACTCTGTGTCCCATTTTCCCATCGTCTGGTTGACTCGGTCCTCTTTTATGGAGTTAACCCAGATTCACTATGTGCTGTCTGAAGCACTTTTGTTCTCAGCCAAAGTGTACCCAAGCTATTTCAGCAAGGTGGGAACATACAAAATTACATGCACCAGTTGTCGAAATCATAGAACCCACTGCATGACAGTAACCTCGGTCTCACTGAGCCTGTGAAGACACTCCCTGATTCTTTACTGATTGCAATGAACGGGGCTGATCTTAGCAGTTTCTAAAATGTTTCTTAATTCCTCTTTATTTAATCTCTTCATTGGGGCTGGAACCTTTCTGTGAACTGTAAATAACAGATGCTGTTGATGAACCCATTGACACTGTACAAGTGACAAGTCACCTTTTTGTCTTGAATTGATGAACTGTTACACTTACTATGCCAAACTAGCCTGGCCATTTGCCATCCCCTTTGTTACGCTTCGCTTCCACATAGGTCTGGGATCTCGGCTATTGACGAACGCTTGCAAGCTGGAGGCGTGGACTCTGTAGTTTGAAACGATTGGATCTGATCTCACCCAATCGCTAACGTTTAGCCGTGACGTATGTTATGCGCCAGCTCGATCGTGAAGTAAGCTACGCTACGACGCTCACCGGAAATTGCGTGCCTGATACAAAAACCCAGAGTGATAGAGAAAACAGCAACAACCATTCCCCACCACGAAGACAGAGCGAGCAAGATGGATGGAAATGACCGATGCCGGCTTTGCGAGACAAATTTAAGAGTTAGTGGAAAAATAGGAAATAGCAGGTTAATATTCGACAGTAAGGTTGAAGATAATATATCATCACAGTTGTCAAAGCTAGATCTCAACATTGAAAACATGCCGCTTCGTTCGTACCGGGTCTGCTGCGTATGCTGTAATGTAATATCGAGGCTACTGCGCGATACAGAAGTTTTACAGCGATGGAAAGAAAATGAGACAGCAAAGGTATGGACCCTTTCAAGAGAGTTCCATTATCAGCATCATAGTTGGCCCCACAAGACTTCCTTTTTAACATTCCATATGTTATCTTAATGCAGAGGAAGTAGATTGGGGCCCAAATAGAATGTTCAAGCATTGTTTTTGTTTACCTTGTTGAAAGGGTCTATCGGATTCCTGTCTGGAGAATGATGGCGATGGCACTGCCTCTGCCCCCACCGACTAAAGAGGCAGGGAGCCCACACCCTCAAAAACTCCACGAACAGAAGAAGTCGAGAACATCGACCGACTTGCCAGCGGCAAAGAGGAGCAGTGTGACCAAGGGAAGTCAGGGAAATTAGGCTATTCAATAAATGGTTTGTCTGACAGTGTATGTTATGCCTTTTCGTGATTTGTTACAACATATATCTACATAAAGTAAAATATAGCAGCAAAGCGCCCTCATAGGCCAATTGTTAGGAACAGTAAGCCTACTTAAATAACACAAGAGGTCTTCGACCTTTCCCCTCCCCCTCACGACAAAATTAATGTTGTGTGACTGTTCAGTCGGTCACAACACGAAGTATTAGGCAAGTAATAGCAGCGCTGTGAACGTGTGCGTAATGTGTCTTGGGCTTACAACTTCAGTGTCAGAGCCAAGAAAATAGAAGGAGAGCTACAAGCTAGCCTGTTTTGGAAGACCCTCCCCCACATTCATTATCCCACCATAGAATAACCTCTGTCTTGTTAATGCTATACCTAATGTACCTTTATTGTAATGTTAATCCTATGGAAGAGTAATTTTATATTCATATTTCAGATTACGATCACCTATTCAAAGAGAACAATTGCATGCCAAGCCGACATAGCTGGAATTGTGGAAAATGTTGCAAAGCGGAAGTTTGCTACAGCGGCCAATCTCATTTCACACAATAAAGAGGTAATGGAGCATTTACAACACAGTGTGATGGACATAGTGGAGACGGACTGTGTGGCTCTCTGCAAACCACAAAACCACTTCATGCTGTGGAGGGCAAGTGGTCCTGACCTGCAAAACTTTTCATTTGAAGAGTTGCTTGACCTGAAGCGGCTGCCCCCTTTCCTTTTCTGCATTTGATCTAAAATCGCAAAAGACTCCATTCCTCACATTTGTGCAGCAGCCTCAATAGCCTTGCGGGGTAGAGAACCACAGTGCTACTGTACGGTGGAGCAAAATAGAGCTTTTCAGCGTCTTGCCAAAATGGGCATATGCACAACACACATCCATGCTGTCGGAAAACAGAAAGAGCCCAGGATTGCATGCGCCCGGTGTTTACTTTGAAACAGGACCTGGAGTCATACTTCAAAAACCAAAGGACAGATGAACGAGAAGGGAGTCTTCAAAGGAGCCTGGAAGACCTTTCCCTATCAGGTGAGACTGTGTAGCCCAGTCTTTATCTAAACCTTATAGGTATACATCTGTTATTTTTATGGAATAGGCATTTTAACTTGTGTTCTTTTATTTTCCATAGAGACATGTCCACTAGCAAATCCGCCAAGGAGGGCGATGCTCTGGACGTCTTCACGTTTAGCACTTTGACTGACAAAGAGATGGCTGATTTGCTGATTAATGCTGGACACTGTGAGAGAGGGAGAAGGGGAGCGTTTGCTGAGGCTATATAAGATGGCACTTCTCATGTTCAAAGCATATGGGCACACTAAGTATGCCTACAGCACATTTCTGCTAACAGTGCAAGTCAATGCCACCATGTCCCCTCAGGTTGCACATGATGTAACTTGGAACAGATTTTTTAATGGCAAGAGTGGCAAAGGCAAAAATATACCTCTCGATCTGCACCTTGAGCATCTCAATAACTTTCTCAAATCCTTTCTGAGGAACAAGGGCACAAATCTAACAGAAAGCACAGCAGACAGGGTCAGCAGATCGTTGGGTGTTTTAAAGTCCCTCATGGACACAGTTGACAGAGAGTTGCAGATATCGCAGCCTAGTGGCACCCACCGTGCAGCCGATGTGGAGAAAGATGTGAATACTTTGCTGGAAGTTTTCAGGAAGACTGAAGTCTTCAAATTCCAACCAGGAAGCACTTCTCTGCATTCCCTGACTTCAATCGTAACATTCTCTCCAGGTTAAATTACGAGGGCTTATGTCAGTGGATGCGTGCAAAGTTGAGAGAATTGAGGGCTGTAGCACTATAATAATTCACCTGCCACTTTCATAGGTACCTCTCTAAACCTCTGTCATGGGCCTGCTTGGGCAAATGTTATTTGTGGAAAGAGAATGTATATACTGTAAATATTTCGTTATTTGTGGAAAGAGAATGTATATAGTGTAAATATTTCATTGTTCATTGTTTTTCATTGCTCTTACAAACAGAAATGTAAGTACTTCTCCGTTCATATTTAATATGGCTGTCGTCACACAACAGTCAATAGTCAACTCCTAATAAAGACCTTTTACTTTACTTTGTAGTGACTTTCTCAGAATGAACCAAACATGTTTTCTGCAAATATTAAATAGCAAGTTTATTATTTACAGACGAGTTTTGACACATTTAAAACCATATGTACAAATACAAAAGTGTGTCCCTCCCTGCATGGGAATAATCAATTCACTGCTCAGACTCAGAGCTACTGACATGGCTCCTAATTTCATCATCATCATCAGCCTCGTCAAAGTAATTACAGTAATATAGATCTGGCTCAGTGAAATCCCCACCCGACTCAGACTGCAGAGTAAAATCCGCATCTCCAAACACATCACAAACGATAAGTAATATCTCCTTGGCTTGGTTTAAAGGAACCGTATGTAAGAAATGTATTATGAGGCTTGAGCTGAAAACAGGAAGGTTGGCAATGATGTATGACAGATCAAAGATATACTGACAATGGTCCAACACAGAATCCACTAGTTGTTAAGTGAAACCAGTGCATGCTTCTTGTGAGGTGAAGAGTCTAGTAGAAGGACTGATTAGACTGGCCCTGTAGCCATTTAGCAAGTCTGCAATCAATGACCTGTCCTCTGCAGCCACATGCCTACATCTCTGGTTAGCTGTTTTGTCCTAAATTACTTCGTAAACTGGGGTGGGTTCTGAGCACGAGCTGGATGAACAAGAGCAGACAGTGTGGCAGTATGTGCAACAGAGATGACTTGGTTCTATGTGGCTGGGTTGATCTTCAAAATGAGAGTAGAGAAGTTTCCGGAAACATGTTTTTTGCAATCTGCAAGCACTTCCTTGACCTCATTCTCCACCTTAAAACTTTGACCATTGTTGTAAATAACAGCATGAGATGGTTCACCATTTCTACCAGCCCTGCCCACCTGTTGTATTAATGACTCCAAGTCCCCTGGAACCCCATACATAACAACATGAGACACATTCAGCCCCATTCCCAAGGCTGAGGTAGCAACCACTACACAGCAATTCCCTTCCCCCCCAAGTGAAGACAACACTGTCTTTGTTTTGAGGGAGGGTCTTGCTGTGGAACATGCCAATCAGCAGGTTCTGAGCCTGGTGATCAGGATCACAGTCAACCCAGGTGTGCTCTTGAAGCTCAGCCTTCAAGTATGAAAACACTCTCCCCACCATTTTCAGTGTCTGGCAGTACACCAGCACAGGTTGCATTGAACAGCCCTTGTCCTTAACACGTTGCACAAGCCAGTCAAAACAGTTAAGTTCATTGCTGGGCACCATGCACAGTCCCAGACGGATGTTACCCTTGTTAGGGCTGGCAATGATCTGAATGCAGTTGTCCATATGGAGAATTCTTCTGACTCTGTTTCTAGACTTGATGTCTTCAGAAGCTGTCAGGGCCAAAAGCGGTGTTCCTGTGAATTCACAAAAAATATAAAGTAAACAAGTGCTCCTGGCAAAAAGGGTTGTTTTGTGTAATATGCCACAATAAAGACAACATAATGAACATCACTTATAACAATGCAGTGTGTCCAGGTAATCAAAGGACATATTGTTATTGACCCTTGCCACACAGAATTTTCCCAATATATTTTTACGTTTTAAAAGACATTGTTCCACATTTAAGTCTGGTACAACTGAGACATAACTTAAGAAGTCAACTCGCCCTCCTTGGTAATTGATCTCAGCTCGCCGAATTTTGCAAAACTCTATCTCCTTTAGCCGCTTCACCCCTGAGTGAGTGGAGAGCAAAACAGTCACGAACTGGACGACATAAGTTGAAAAGTTAAAAGAAGGAAAACGTTAGTCTACTACGCTATTGGGTATGAACAAAGGTGGCCTTGTTTAAGAGCTTGCTTACCATTTATAGGTAACATGGACTTCATCCACGACTATACCGATGAGACTGTCCAGGTAAACAGACGAGGTTAGCATCCGTCGCCATTTCGAGTTGAGCAGCCAAGACAAAATAAAATATCATATCGTCGTGAACGCCAAGCTGCCCAGCACTGACTCCTAACTTTTCCACTGACTCCTAACTGTTCCGCTTGCTTAATTTGATCCTCCATCAAGGCCAGAAGAGGGGACACCACAACAACAATGGGGGGAAGCTTCTTTAGCTTTAGCCTAGCCACCTTATGGGCTTATGAGCTTCTTTAGCTTTCAGCCTAGCCACCTTACGGGCTTATGAGCTTCTTTAGCTTTAGCCTAGCCACCTTATTCTTTAGCTTTAGCCTAGCCACCTTATGGGCTTATGAGCTTCTTTAGCTTTCAGCCTAGCCACCTCCTTTGCTATTAGCGGAGCCAATTGGAAAATCAAACTTTTCCCAAACCCAGCCTGCTCGCTGATTGGTGCGGATTCGAATCTACTGCTGCAAACGAGGCCAATGGCCGGAATCCCAGACGGAGTCGTGGAGGGAGATGAAAATCGAGCGGAAGTACGTAGGAAGGCAAGGCCAGGCTAATGCCAAACCAATGTCTGTTTTTTAAAGGTGCCATGTGTAAAAATTGAGGAAAGAATATCCAAAAAATGAGCTACACGCATCAAAAGAATGAGAAGAAATAAGGGCGATGGTGTCATTAAAAAAAATTACAAGGTATAGTGCTGCAGAGATATCAACCTGAATTAGCATGCTAAATTACTAGCCACAGCCCGACAGGTGTCATAATACCAGTTTCGGCCAAGGGAGGCAGTATGCGGGCAACATAACAGCCAGCCAAACTGCAATACACGTGTCTCGGTTGTTACTCTAGGGTAGACCAACTCACTTTCTGGAGGTATACTGCCCCATCTTTTATGGAATGTGGAGTATGAATTGATACTCTATACTTTTGGCGGACATTACACATGGCACCTTTAAGGATCAGAAACAAACCTACAAACTTGCACTTTACAATATTTATGGAACTTGTCTAACAAATGCTGTTGATATTGAACCCAGTTACTCCATTTCCTTTACTTATGCCACACCAATGTCTGTTCATCAAACTTTATTTTTGATGGCACTGAACTGAAAATGTTAATGGATTGTTTTATTTCTGTCAATTTAACTCATTAAAACTTGTATCAAACCAGTTTTTGTCTATGCTGTCAAACATGGATTAGTTATGTTCCCAGTTTTTGTATTGGATGTCATCACATTATAATATATCATATATCAGAATATTCTATTACTGTTAAGCCCACTATGCAGACATCCCAAGTCTCCCGGAAGTTCCGTGAGTCTCCCGCATATTGATAGCGGCTCCCTGACGCCCGCAAATTAGAACAAATCTCCCAGAATCTAGAGTGAGCGAGCAAGAACGCTCATGCGAGACCGCGTGTGCATCTGAGTGTAGCGCGCACACGACGGGAGAGAGAGAGGTTGCGTGTGTGTCTAAGCGCATCCAAGACAGAGAGCATCCTGATTGGCCTGTTTCGCTAAATCAACCAATCAGTTTTCAGTGTAGGCGGGCTTTTATCTCTTTTCTCCCGAACTTAATTAATCAGGTCAGTGTATAGAAACAGGGGCGTCATGGCAGAGTCAGTGCCTCAAAAAAAGGAAAATGTAAGACCCATTTCAAAGTGCAGGCTACCCTTGTCTCATAAGAGTAAAACATAATGATGGACCTAGTCTTGCACGCTGCACTGTTTGTAAACAGTGACTTTAGCATTGTCCATAGCGGGTTAAATGATTGCAAAAGACATGTTGAGGTGAGTTTACAAGTGTCAATTCATGTGCATATTATTCAGGCCTATAGGTACCTTCTGAGCCTACGTCATTACGTTCACTGGAGGCAAAACAAAGCATCACCTCAGCTGGGAAGCTAAACGAACAGTCATATTCGGGAGGCTAAAGGTTATCATGGTCTCATCTTGCTGTGCTGTCGGGTGCCAGAACCAAAAAAGTCATCGGTTAAATTTGAAATAAGTAGGCCTAGGCTACAGTTTCCAGGGAGAACGTAGTTGTTCGTTTGACTCACGATAACCCAAGCCTTGTATCGGAACCTCACATATTAGCCACCATGTGATGTGTGCAGATGTGTGCATATGCAAGCATGCGTGTTTTTATGTGTGCGTGTGCATACAGTACATATGTGTGTGTGTGTGTGTGTGTGTGTGCAGCCAATCGTCCCGTATTTCCAACCTCTTTACATGTATGTTCATTTCTATACAAACCAAGACTGCGGATTCCTAAAAAAACGCAAGCGCCCACACCATCAGTGTATCTAAATAAGCTATGTAGCCTACCAAAAATTTAATTTTACTGTGACTCGAAGAGCTAAACCAAGTCCTTGATTACTAGCTACTAGGCTACTACTGTCTAAGGCCCAGCACTAACTCTGAGCGTGGTAAAGAAAATTGGATATTTCAGGCAGTAAAAGCCCCCGGTAAGAAACAAACTAGATTTTGTTCAAATCTAGACACCTATGGCTACTGAAAAATGTGAGGTTCATTTATCAAATGTTATTTTTAAGTATTAAAAAACATTGTTGTTTTAGAATTTTCAAACGAAATGGTTGGTAATTAGCATGTTTGCAATACATCTTTGCCTTGTGACATGGGCGGGCGCTGGCTCGGTAAAATGTCGGTTCGGCAAACACAAAACTCACCACGTCATTGTAGGCCTATTGTAAGTCTTGGACATGACCATTTAGGAGATAGTTACATTACATTACATTACATTTAGCAGACACTTCTTGACCAAAGTGACTTACATATGTCAGCTATATTACAAGGGATCACATTGTCCCCAGAGCAACTTGGGGTTAAGTGCCTTGCTCAAGGGCACAACGGTGGAAGCCGGGAATTGAACCGCCAACTTTCAGGCTACTGCACGCTAGTCCAGCTCCTTAACCACTACACTACCACCGCCCCTACATAGTTATATGCATTCAATGATTTATACACCCTCAGCTTCTCCTTACTGTAGACACTCGGTTTTTCAATAATGTCCGGCCATTCAACTGATGGCAAACCTGTCTTTCCAATCACTGACGGTATTGGGTCTGTCAGGATGGTCCCATCTGATAATGTAGCCTTAGTTTTTTCAAATAATTCTCCCGATCACGTACACTGAGTGTATGTACGTATTGTGTTATATCGTTACACATTTTAGCAAAGATTTTAGATTACTGTCTGATTTTAGCCGCCTCACTAGTAGGCTACTATTCAAATAGCCGCCTCACTAGTAGGCTACTATTCAAATAGCCGCCTCACTAGTACTATTCAAATAGCCGCCTCACGATCCAAACGATTGTTTCTGCCTCCAGTGACGTCACACCCACCCGCATGTTTATGTTTTCAGCGCCGTTGCGAAGGGGTCTATAGCCTACTAGATGGCTAGTTGCCAAGGCTACATGAAAAGACCAAACTACCAAAATCTACATATTTTATTTTCACAATTTCTATCTATAGGCCTTCCTTATTTGTTGTCCTGACTAGACATTATTGAACATATTCATCTTTTTTTTTGGGGGGGGGGGGTTTCGTGATACCTCCCTGAAATGACTTTTTGCAGGTTGGGATGTCTGACTATGAATATTACAATACACACAACCATGTTTCCTGTATCATACAGCTTTTCAACTGGGAAGTTTACAACTTATTCTGAGTCAATTTACCCAAGTTTGTCACTAAACCACATAGGCCTACTTGGAATACCCCTCAGATGTCTGAATGGCACTGATCTCACTTAAATGTTTATGGAACCTTCCTGTGAACTGTGAATAATGCTGTTGATGGAACTTTTCTGTCAACTATGAACTATATTTAACTCATTAAACTTGTATCAAACTAGTTTTGTCTATGCTGTCAAACATGGATTATGTTCCCAGTTTTGATATCGGACTTCAGGTCACTTTATATCATATATCAGAATATTCTATTACTGTTAAACCCACTATGAATATTAAAATACACCGAACGATGTGGCCTGTATCATAGCTACATGTATGACCTTTGCAGCAAAAAAAACATGTGAAAATCTGTTCGGTATTCAGTGAGGTATGATTAATTAAATGCGCTGACAGCTCATTGCACCGGCCAAACATATTACACTGAGTGGAGTGGATGACCGGTCCAAGATGGCGGCTCCATTTAATTAATCATTATCTCACTGAATAACGAACAGCAACATGTTTGCTGCAACATGCTTGACACATGATTTAGCGTATTTTAATATTCATAGTGGTCTTGTTCAACATGCACTTACATGACACGCGTTATGGTTTAGTATTGTTCTATTTTCATTAGGCTGTTGATTAATTTGACATTGTTGTTTATTACTGATATTCTCCTTAATGTAGCCTTACCATGCTATTGTAAATATATTGTTGATTGAATTGACATTGTTTATTATTGACATTTCCCCTCATTGTGATTGTTTATTTCATTATACTATTGACTGAATTGACATTGTTGTTTATTAATGCTACTCTCCTTTTTATAGTCTGGCCAACATCTCAATCTCCTCCCTGTTTAAGTATTTATATGTCACTTTGGACAAAAGCGCAACCATAACCGGATGAGGTGTGAGCTGTGATGGGATCTGCAAAGCACACACTATAAATATGATAGAGAAGCAGGAACAGATAGTGACAGTGAAGATATTTTAAGTTGAATAAACACTATGATTACATTGCATTAGATCCTACTTGGAGTGTCATTTGTCTGTCTCAGTCACACACACACACACACACACACACACTGCCTTGCAGAGCTTCTTTCTTGTGCTCCTTTCTGCAGTTCAAGAGAGGTGAGCTTGGCAATGTGGTGCAGCCTTATCTTGAGAAACACAGCCACAACCAATGACAACAGGTCAGAATGATGGTTGTCAATGCCAAACTGTGTCTCCTCAATGTGTTCCCCAAGCAGAAAAACATCCTCCGTTCCAATCTCCTCCCGGACGATGTGTGTAACTGTCGACACCTTTGGAGCCTGCATTGCTGAAGCTGGCGGATCACCCTCTCTGCAGCTCTCAGCACCTTATAATAATAATAATAATAACAATAATAATAATTTAAAAATAATAATACATTATATTTATAATTATATAGCGCTTTACACAGTGCTTAAAGACACTTTATAGAACAGAGGAAATAAGAACAAATCAACCTTAATATACAAACATAAAAAAAACAAGATAATAAAATCAAACCTTCACTGTGCCTTGTGATGGAATCACTAGGCCGCCGTTGTTTTTCAGGGCTAGAAGGTGGTAGCTCTTGTCAAATAAAGATGGTACAGCCTCACCGACCAAGCTTACATGGCACACATCACAGGACAGCTTTCGTAGAACCTGCCGGACTACAAACCCTGCTATGTAGACCAGAGTATTTTCCACCAGACCACCAAACCGAGTGGGGAGATAACTGTGGTCACACACAAGGACTGAAATGTTAGCGAATGCAGATGGGTGCTCTTCAGCAGTTTCAGCAGAGGACATCTCCACAGCAGACAGGGACACACTGCTGTCTTGGGCAGCCACATTGCCTGTCTCACCAGGTGAGACACCACACCGAACCATCAGACGGCGGAAGATGGCCTGGAACTGGCGTGCCGATGGATTGTTATTCCAGCCGCCTTGTATGGAAAACAGACATAGATTACTCACAAGACATAACAAAGATATTCATTAGGTATATTTTCATACATTACTCACAAGATATAACAAAGATATTCATTAGGTATATTTTCATACATTACTCACAAGATATAACAAAGATATTCATTAGGTATATTTTCAGAATGTATTGTAATCAAACACCAACCATACCTGGTGGGGGTAAAATTAAAAATAAAATTAAAAAAAGTTTTATTACTCTGATCATGGCGAAACAAGACACCCAGGGGTTGCAGGGTTCCCACAAATGTAAACTGCTACATCAAAATTCCCTGATATTCCATTACTTTGCTCCAAAAATGATAGAAATTCCCTGACTTTCCATGTCTGGAATAGACTTTCCAAAGTGCCATGATATTCCAGAAATTCCATGACCCGTGGGAAGCCTGTTCTTGAGTGCCTATCACAGGGGTGCAAACTCACAGAAAATTAAAATGATAAACAGCTACCAGGGCGAATAGATAATTAGTTTGCATCCCTGTTTTAGGAATGGGATCAGTTCCTTGTTTAACGTATACAGTATACTTGTAGACAATGGAACAATAACATGGAACAATGTAATTGCAATACATACCATTTAGAAACATCTAGGACCTGAAACACACTGAATACAAGACAATTCCAACAGAAACAAAACTGCATATTGAAAAACATTTAAAAAGACATCAGATCAACATACTTACCATCTTTCTTACACCTGCATAAAGTTGATGTTGTGTAATACATACCATTTAGAAGCATCTAGGACCTGAAAAACACACTGAATACAAGACAATTCAGACAATTCAGACAATTCAGACACAACAAAACTGAAGCAGTTAGGAGCACCTTAGGAACGTGATGCATCATAGGAACGTGATGCATAACGCAACAGAGTGTCACTGAACTCATGAGCTCATGAGCTTAGAAGGCACTATTTTAATCAGGGCTTTGAACCGGTTCAAGGAACGAAAACCGGGAACTTTTTGTATTTTACAGGGAACAGGAACGAAACCGGAAACGTTATTATTTTTTATGTTCTGGAACAGGAACACTTATTTAAAAATAATGGTAACCGGTTAATACCGGTTTTATTTCGTTCCTCAAAGTTTTCGTTGCCTAATTAACAAAAAAAAAAAAGTAATTATTTTCCCTGCGCCGCTTACCATGACGGCTGAGGTTCACTTCCTGTGTGACATCACATCAGACATTCGCTGACTGAATGGAGAGAGAGCGGTGGATTACAAAGTCTCCACTCCACATCTTAAATAAGGGGTAAATTACGATCCATCGTTAATTAAAACGCTCATTCCAAACACAATATCAATAGCTATATTTGTCAACTCCACGTTAATGATGGACTAGCGAACATTTGGCTAAATGTCCTTTCCCCCCGACAGTTGGAATTTGTTGTTGCCCGAGTGGCATAACCATGTGTCTTAATAATGTGGTTACGTTTGTGTGGAAATTTTCTCTTTTAACAATAAACTACACATTTGAAATAATTGTAGGCCTATTTAATTATTATTATTATTAATAATATAATTATTATTATTTAATAATGGTTGTAATATTATTACATTTGGTTTAAGCTGGATGAGAAAGATGTGACATAATTCTATAGCATTAAACAGCTGACAGGAACGAAATTAAACGTTCCGGGAACAGTATTTTTTTGTTCTAACTGGTTCGGGAACGTCAATTTATTGGTGGTACTCATAACCGGAAACGTTATAATTCCGTTTCTGTTCGGAACGAACCGATTGAAAAAAAAAAAAACGGTTCAAAACCCTGATTTTAATAGACCTCTTAGATCGGTGAAGGGGTGTTCCTTCTTTTGTCACCAAAGTGAGCAAGTACTCCCTGGCTCTTGCTTTCCTCTCCATCCAGTTCAAAGCACCCAAGGAAGTGCTCATTGAGTATTTCCAAAACTCAATGAGCAAACATGCAAGTATTAGTATTTGCTTGACTTCCTTCTCTCCATAGGTATACTGTACTACAGCAAATTTCACAGAGCTTTGCCATTCTGATGAATTATTAAAGGTGCCATGTGTTATATCCGCCAAAAAATCAATTCATACTCCACATTCCATAAAAGATGGAGGCAGTATACCTCCAGAAAGTGAGTTGGTCTACCCTAGAGTAACAACCGAGAAACGTGTATTGCAGTTTGGCTGGCGGTTATGTTGCCCGCATACCGCCTCCCATGGCCGAAGCTGGTATTTTGACACCTGTCGGGCTGTGGCTAGTAATTTAGCATGCTAATTCTGGTTGATATCTCTGCAGCACTATACCTTGCCATTTTTTTAATGACATCATCGCCCTTATTTCTTCTCATTCTTTTGATGCGTGTAGCTCATTTTTTGGATATTTTTACCTCAATTCTTACACATGGCACCTTTAAAAATTAAAAAAAAAAAAAACTTGTACATGTATGTGGTTCTATAATCAGTAATTGTATAACCTCAATGAATTCTGCCGTTGCCTCAGAGTCTTTAAACTGAGTGTAGCCAAGATGAGCCACTGACACAGAGCGGCTCAGTGTTTGTGCACCCTCATTTTGTGGTTCTCAAAGTAGACATGTTTATCAGTCATTTGATTGGCAGCATGCAGTCCATCTTTTTTTTGCATTCATCATTGCATCATTGAGATAATTGATGTACCTCCAAGTGATCTGTCCAGTGGTTGTTGTAATTGGACTGTATGCCTGCAGAGTAAGAATCAGTCACTGGTCAAAGTACAAACAGCAAAATGTTTATCATCACGTCCAGCCATAACTGTGCAAATGGACAGACAACAATATTTAGATAACTTTTAGCACCAGAAGCATAACTTGAACAAATAAGTCTACGATTAGCATTTACCTGCAACATATTACGTGCCAACTTGAGCATGTGGCAAGCATCCATCATTACAAAAACTTTCTTGCCAGTCACCGGATGTGAGAAACTGGTTTGAAGTGGCTCTCGTGGGTCGCCCTTCAGCTCACACCCAAGTTGGTTGCACATGCTGACATTGGAGGCATGCCCATCCATTGTTACGCATACCACCCGAATGCCCCTTGCATGCAGCTCCTCCAAAGCATGACCGAGAAGGACCCTTTGTGTTTCAGGAGAGAGAGACTTGGCCAGGAAGGAAGCTATAGGAGCCTTCCAATGTCCTTGTAGGCCAACCACCATGAACACAAGAGCCTCAGTCGCAACATCAGTCTCACTGCTTCCATCTCCCATGTCTACAAAACCACACATTGACTGGGTTTGTGGATTGTAATGCACATGTTTTCTAATGGACATGGCATCCAACATCAGTGTAACACATCCATATTTAGCCTGGTCTCCCTGGCATTTCCTCTCTAGCATGTCAAGCATCATTACATTCAGGCCAGGCTTGGCATCCACCGAATGAGAAGAAGCTATTTAACGTGTTTACATCAGTAATTTCCAAAAATTCAATCGGACAACATTAAGCCTACCTTTGTAATGGATGTGGATGGGGAGGGGAAAATGTCGAGTCTCTCTCAGGTATCTGTACGCCTTTGGACCGTGTAAATGGAGTGTGAGCGCAAACTCTCTGTACTCCTTTGTGTACTCATGGCCCTGCTTTGCCATGAGGTCTATCTGAAGATCTGAAATGTTAGGATTTAAAATGAGTAAGTCCCCTTCAGATAATAAAGAGAGCAAGAATAACATGTACATGAATTTCAAAGTGCTAATTTTGTCTTACCGGAGTAATATTCAAGTTTGTCTTTGAGCTCTTCATTAATGAGGTTCTTTTCCTTCAATTCCTCAAAAAGACTCCTCACTGTGGTCTTTGCCCTGTTTTCTCTGGCCATGGCATTCTTCTTTTCTCGCTCCAGACTTTCCACTCTTGCCAAGGCTTCATTGAGTCTGGTCTTATAAGCGGTAGGAGAAGCAGGCAATGCATAGCATAGTAATGTTTCACTTCACAAACATCACTTTGACACCACCGCCAGCACCGTGTGTGTGTGTGTGTGTGAGTGGCAGCAAACAAGTGAGATTTTAATATGTCCAGGAACATTATGATATGATGTTTAAAGTAGAATTATTCACATCATTAGGCTGAGGTTGTGGGTGTGAGGTTGCCATTTCTTAGGTAATCCTGAGAGGCCATGGACAGGCTTTCTTCAGCTCTTCTGGAGGTAGACATAGCCCTGCCCTTTTCCAACTAAAATGAAGAAGCATAATACATAATACAATATAAAGGGATAGGTATCTCAACCTGCCCTGTGATTGATAATAGAATATTTACATGTATTAATGCTAATAGCCTTATGATGATGCACCTACTCTTTGGAGGTGAACCAGGAAGCTGAAGACTGATGGAATAATACCATCTCGGAGTCGGACAATCTGACCCGTCCTATCAAAATCGTCCTGCTTAAAATGTTCATTGCAAAGCACTGATAAGGCACTTGCAGTGAATCCTTCTCTCCTCAAAGCCACTTCCCACTTCTTCCCCTCAAATTGTTGTCCTGGGGAAACCTTCTAAATGAAAATCTAAGTCAGTGTTATGGAATATGACTTATCAAATCTCAGTTCATAGCCGGGTGATCAGTAAACATAGCATTGTTAGAATAGCATTCTTGTGTCAGTTGTAATCTAAGTCAGTGTTATGGAATATGACTTATCAAATCTCAGTTCATAGCCGGGTGATCAGTAAACATAGCCTAGCATTGTTTCAGTAACGTTACGGTCACGTTAATACCACATATCCTTGCTCCTTCTCAACTCTCTGGTAATATTCTATTCACAAAATACAACCAATAGTACAGTAATGTTAAATCTTACCTGTGAAAAGTAATCCCCCGCACCCTGCTTTCAATTGTCCGCCGATTGACTCGCAATGACCGGTCCAAGATGGCGCATTTCTCGTTTCCAGCAGCCAATGCGGCGTCTATGTATATTATGTCTATGTTTGCCACTGCCAGGAGGTCTTTTGGAACTTGGTTTGGACCTATTGTAGAGGTGGAGGAAGAGCACTTGATGCCACGGGACAATTCCACAGAAACCAACCTCCATATTCAGATTAAACTGAAGTCCAACCACCCATTTACTTGATTACTGTATACTTGCTCTTGGGTGCTCCTTGTTGGTGCCCCCCACCCAATCCCAATCCTCCCCCACCTTTTTTATGCAGCCCTTGCCACTTAATCTACTAAACCCCTCTTCTACTGCACTTTTTACCCCCATTAATGCACAAATAGGCTGACACC
This sequence comes from Alosa alosa, assembly GCF_017589495.1. Taxonomy (NCBI): domain Eukaryota; kingdom Metazoa; phylum Chordata; class Actinopteri; order Clupeiformes; family Clupeidae; genus Alosa; species Alosa alosa. Next base: position 32,103,170 of record NC_063203.1, read on the forward strand.
AGACATAATTTCACTGCATTTCTTACTTCCAGTAACTATATGCATGTGACAATAAACTTCCTTGTATCCTTGTACTTAAGTATGATTTTTGAGTATCTGTACTTTACTTGAGTATTAATATTTTTGGAAACTTGTGACTTTTACTCCATTACATTTGAAAGGCAAATACTGTAGGCTACTTTTGACTTTGTTACTTTTAACCACATTTGATTCTTTGAATGCAATATGCGATAGACCATCTTGAAACCATCTTGACCATCTTTTTAATAGTCCAATTTGAACTTGTCTGAATTGGCTGTGGTAATGGCCATGACGACAGATTCATCAGAACATCCTCCATGTAGCCTGAGAAAACCCAGACGAACCTGTTAGCAATTAAGATTTGAGATGTGGTCTGGTGTTAACCAGGCTATCCTCCATGATCATTGTGAAATTGGAATGCAATTAAGATTTGAGATGTGGTCTGGTGTTAACCAGGCTATCCTCCATGATCATTGTGAAATTGGAATGAAATTAAACAATCACCTGACATTTACCCCATAGCTAGATCTTTAGCGTACATCATTAAACAACTAGACTGCATTTCCGGCGGGAACTGCGAAAGTGTGCTTGCCCTGGTCCGGTCACAAACGTGAGCAGACAGTGACATACGCTATGCTGAACCTGGCTTGATCCAAGCATTCTAACAGTGCCTTTCAGTGTTGGAGCAGTGGCAATACCTCAAAAGCTCTATTCAACTATTGCCATGCGGGGTGAATGCGGTTCGTTGGCTTTTACCTGTGGCCTGCCTTCGAATTTAGCTTCTATGACTGAAATCAAATCAATAAAATAAAACAACAGCAGTGATTGGCTGCAAAAATAAATAATGTCACGTGTCTTGCACCTCTCAAACTGGGCTATCAGGTAACCTAGAGAAAAATGTGAAATTATGAAATATGACTAAGGTATTAAAATGCTGCTTGTTTGTCAGGATACTTTTTCACTGATTTATTTTAGAAATATGAGCTATGAGTGTGAATGTTATATATTCCATCCCCTAATTCTGTTTTACTGTTTATTTGACAAATAATCTATATGGATTTGCTCTATAAAGACCTTATGTCTGTTTGGGATTGTTTTGAGAGCCTATTGATGTATCTCAGAATAAAGGAATGTCCACAACATTAGTGATGTTTTTTGTGTGTGTGTGAATGTATTTTACTTAACTCATTGAATGTAGCTGAATACTCATGAACGCATGTCTCTAATAGCCACAATAGGAGTAATTTTAGCAACACCGCATTTTGTGTGGCCCATAACGACCCAGTGGATCATGAAAATGTGCCAAAATTCACATTCCTTGCTTGTTGTTGGTACATTAATCCCATTCAGATTGCCACTTATCTGAGATGTAAGAGTTCAGTATAGGTTTAAGGTCTGGGGCAGGGATTTGACATTCTGTGACTTCTTCATTGAGGGCTTGCTTAGCAGCACTGTCCACTTTCTCCTTTCCCCTCAGACCAACATGGCCTGGGACCCAGCAAAAAACTACACTCAAGTTCTGGTTCTTTAGACTTTCTAGTTGATCAAGCTCAGCTTTGGTTGAACTTTTTTGCGTGACATTAAAGCCTACTGGAAAGATTTTTAATTGCAATTTAATTGAATGCAATTTACTTTTACGATTAAATAAAATTAATTTATCCCTCTCACCCATAATTTTCTATTTATTTACAAATTTACATAGGCCTACTGTAATTACATTTATACTTAGTCATTCTACTGATCTTTATACTATTCATCCTGCACATAAACTTATTCTTACTACTCTTATAATGTTGTTTCTGCACTACAATGACACTGTTTCCACACTGCACATAGCTGTATGTTATGTACATATCTGTTATATATTTGTCATATTGAATATCCATATTTATTCTGTTTTATTATATTCTGTTAATACACTGCATATATCTATATTATTATTTCTACTATTATAATGTTACTACTACATACATTATTCTACTTATTGTATGAGATAACTGCTAATACACTGCACATATTTATATTTAATTCATATTACTCTAAACCACCTTCTGTAAATCAACTGTATACTACTGTCTACATTGCACTATATTTCTTGACCTGTCTCTGTATATTTCATCACCTTTCTATACTTTGCATCACATTGTATACATAACTTGCACCACTATGCCACTTTCTTTCTTACTTAGGTCAAACAGAACTACCCAAGCCTTTTATTGGCCTGACTTTGCACTAGTATTTTATTGACTGTCTATGCACAATTTCAACCAAATTTTGCTGCTCTTATTTTTTCATTATTTTATGTGCCCTCTTATTTACTTATTTACTTATTTACTTACTTTTTTGTTTACTTGAATGTTATGTTTGTCTGTGGACCTAAATTGGCAAAATATGTCTTGTCTTCACCGTGGGATAGTGAGAAACGTAATTTCGATCTCTTTGTATGTCTGGAACATGTGAAGAAATTGACAATAAAGCTGACTTTGACTTTGACTTTGATACTGTAGCTACATGAATCACAGCTAAGATCTTTGGTTGCTATGAAGACCAGTCGTTCTAAATGGATGGTTGAATGCTATGGCCAAAGGCCAGTTATCTCTGCCGTTGTCAAGCGGGCATATCCTAACTTTATCTTATTTTAAACATCTCTATTTTACTTAGCCTACTTCCATACAGTGACTCCTATTAAGAAGTGGCCACTTCATTCGCGCTTACCGTGATTCACGCAGCAACATTATTAAATTAATCTGTCACCATATGCCTATGCCAACGTTTGCAAAGAGGAGAATCTTTTAATTTGATTCACAATGAAACGTTACATTTAATGTACATGTAAACAATGAGTAGGCTAGTTTTGGTTGTTGTTGGTGGTGTTACTGCATCCCTTAGTTATGCCTACAATGCAAAATTGTTCCCTTGTGATTGTTAGACGCATTTCAAAACATCGCGACGTGAAATGCCACAACAAAACATTGTTTGTGAATCGGTCTTATTAGGAGTCCTCGCTTAAGCTGTCACCGACTCAGGCGCTACTTTTAGGGCTAAAATGCTTCCTGAATTACTCTTAGTAAAAAAAAATAGGAGTCCTAAAGTTACAGTGACGAAGTTACGAGTACAAGCATCTCATATCAAATGACCATGGCATTACGCTAAGCAACATAAATCTCATAACGTTACAGCAACATCTCCTCCCTATGACCTAGCTAGCTAGAAGCTAGCTTCTAGCCACACAAGAAATGAATGATGTTAAAATCTCCGCTTAGCATTCTAATAACAGAAGGGGCACATTTATGTGGACCACTACAACATGAGTCATTATGTCTGTAACGTTAACTGTATAAAACACTTACTTTCATAAAGGAAGCAAACCATCCAGCACATACACATGGAAACCGATATTTTAGGTAGCCTACTTGGCCACGAACTCAAAACGTGTCTCTCTGAAGCTCTGTTCTAGAATCTTTGCTCTGAAGTCTGTCCCCTTTGCTAAACAACATCAAATAAACGAAATGACAGTCTTCCAGTATTAAATGTGTACGTGTTATTACGAATGGATGTGTGTGGTTTGCAATTAGAATAAACAAGAAATAACATTTCCAATAATTTCCCATGATAAATTACATAATATTTGCACCTTCCTTCCTTGTGAAGCTCACACTAATTCCACCGCATTTAGTGAAATGTAATACAACGTTGCCACCTAGCGTTCAGTAGGCTATTTAAGATAAACGTGGAATTTCCTATATTCTTCAACACCGTGCTTTTAATTACACCTGATCCTGTACATAGATGGATTCCTTATGGATTGTTTTGACCCATGCTTATTGTACTTGAATTACCAATAAAAAATAAATAAATAAATAAAAAATAAAAAAACACCATGCTTTTAGGAAAACAATCTTTTTATCATAGTTCCCTCTTCAAGTGAGCGATTACCAGCTCGTTTTTGTAACAGAGATAGCTGTTTATTGTCCCTAGGTTTACAGAAACACCTATTCATATTAATACGTAGCCTATGGAGTGCTGCCGACCACTGTTCATTACGGCCCAGAATGCCTTGCATGTCTTTACAACAAAACAACCCAGTAAAACCTAATTTCCCGTAAACATATGAATTTGCATACTTGTAACATTTTTAATAATACTCTCCCATCACGATATTTAACAATAATGCAAAATTTAATTTGAATACTGTCAATGTGAAAACAACTCTATTATGTAAGCTATATATAGCTACTGTTCTCCTTGCAATTTCAGTTCGTAAGTCCATACTATCCCATGGCAGAGCAAGGATTTCATGAGTAGGCAAGGTTGCCCAGCGGCATTGAGCATACTTGGAAGGCATTGTGAGAGAAGGTGAATGATGAATGGTGAGAGTTGCCAAATACCTGTGGGTGGTTTGCTAAATGATGGAAACTTTTGGAATATTATTTTTTTTTTAGCTTATGCACCTTCCCATTGGAGTCCCCAGTTCATATACAAAATTTGGTATCGATATGTGACAGTGTTCCTGAGATATGGACGACTTCCTGTTTCGGAGCTTTGCCGCCGATTTCGTTTAGCTGTGACGGGCAAACGCTTTCGAAAATCAAAAATCCTTCTAGTAACTTTTGTGAGGCTTGGTCCAATGATGATGTACGTCAAGTTTCGTGGCGTTCGGACCAAATTTGTGACCTGTGAAAATTTAGTTTAGCTTTCTATTCAATCCAATATGGCAGACGAACGACACGCCCACTTGACGTCATCTTCTCGAGCAAGTTACACCGGTACTGCCCGGACGTTTTAAAGTTGGAACGGTGTCTCTGTCTCAAAGGGCCTAGGCACAGGAGCTGGAAAAAAATTAGGGATACGGGAATAATAATAATATTAAATATAACCACAAGCGGTGATTTACGGGGTCCGAGCAAAACGAACATGAGGTAGCATAGCTTTTTAGTTTTACATATGCTTTGATTGTTTGGGCCCAATTGTTCAAAAGAAACGTGATCGGATTTCGGTTATCGGATTTCAGTTACCGGATTTCGGCTATCGGATTGGATCAAATCTTGAAAATGGCTTGTTCAAAGGGAAACAAGGATCCTGAAATTGGATTAGATCACATAATCTATTCTTGGTTTTGATCTGGATAAAACCTTCACTTTGTGTTGTTCAAAACTTTTGAGTTGGATTGGAATAAATTTGATGCATAAAATTAGGATTACCCTGTGCTGTAACGTTATAGTGTGCTAACCTCCACAACCTAATAGTATTCTAACAATACCCTATTCTAGTGTGCTAACCTCCACAACCCAACAGTATTCTAACAGTAGTATTCTAGTGCGCTAATCTCCACAACTCAATAGTATTCTAACAATACTCTATTCTACAGGACTATGCATTTGTCATGGATAAGATGAAGCGTCTGTTAATGGAAGGCAGTGTTTCCCACAGAATGGAATTGTATTTGTGGTGGTAGGTGAAGGGGGGTGGGGGTGGGTTCTGTGTTGGAGTCAATAAGATGAACAGCCTATAATTATGCAGTTATACTTGCCTTGCACGACAAGTCCTGACAAGTAGCTGTAATGTTATAATGTAGTAGATTTGCAAAGATTTGGAAAAGATTTTTGAAAGACTACAGTCTCAGACCCTCTCACATCTAAAGACAAGTAGTAGAGTTTTAAGTCACAGACTATGATTTTGCAATGACTAGGGATCTTGCAGGGTCACTATTTACAAGACTGCAACACGATTCCTTTAAATTATTACCCATCGTGCAATAGATAAACAGGAACTGAAAATTATAGCCTACTAAACTCAAAGTCGTATTTTTGTGTTTCTGCAGCATTGTTTCATGCGTGACATCCTTAACCGATACAGAGTTGTTCTGTCAAGTGGAAGAGCCGACTAAATATGTATAAGAAATGACAAATATTATAAGAATAACAAATAATTATAGGCTACAGCTGTGTCGGAGTCAATTTTATTGTAGTATGCTAACATCCACAACCCAACAGTATTCTAAAACTAATGCTTCAAGTGGGATTTGAACTCTCAACCTAAGGATCACCAGTACAAGGCATTATCCCACTGAGCCACTGTCAATCCTACATGTTGCCTAGTCACATTCACATGGTGAAAATGTGTATTGGTAAACACACAACAAGAAAAACTCTAAGCATACATTTGACAATAAAATGAAGGGCTTTCCTAAAAGAGTACACCTGAAAACTTTTTGAAATTCTGGGGCAATTAGACATTTGTAGAGAAGAACACTAATGGATGAAATATAAATATGATAGACTTAATTAGTGAACAAAGAAGTTCCCCTAAATGTCAGAGTGTCTCAGCATTCTGATTCTTGGCAACTAATGACTGTGTATGTTGATTGCATGATGTCATTCAGGTGCTGTTCAATTGTGTGAATCTTCAATAACCAATAGCATTCGAGCATGAGCCTAAAGCTTGACCAGGGATTTGAACTCTCAACCAAACAAACACTCACACTAGGCATTATCACATTGAGCCACTGGCAATCCTATATAATGGGTAGTCACATTCACATCGTGAAAATGTGTGTTGGCAAACACACAACATCAAGAAAATTCCTAGCATACATTTGACAATAGAATTAAGGGCTTTATAAAAAAGAGTAGAGATCTGAAAATGTGCACTGTTAATGGTATCCACCTAATGATGGTTGTATGGTTGTTATCCAAGGGAAAAAAATACTCATATAGGAATATAGGTGATATAGGAGAAATGTGTTCGACTTTTATTGGCCTATATCTGTGAAATGGAACAACATATCCAAATTATTTTGATAACTTGTGTGAGGCTTGGTCTAAACATTGTCTGTGAGAATTTTGGTGAAGATGTGATAATTTTTGAAGCCTGTGAAACTTTTTATGATGTTTGGCTTTTCTCTGAAATTGTGGCAAAAGTAAACATTTTTAGAGCATAAGACCAGGGTGAAGAAGATTCATCTGAATTTAGAGATTAATATGATGCATGGGCGTAGATTTAGGGTGGGACGCTAAGGACTAGTCCTAATCAATATTTTAAGATGACAAAATTGTCCCCACCAACATTTTAGCGAACTTATTTGTGCTGCTGATCATTCCGACAGCCAGCACAACTACGACGGAGTATTAGGGCCACACATGAAGAGAAAAAATATGTTTGCCATGGCGAGATTAAACTCGACATGTTGACTTTAAAGTCGCCATGTCGACATTAAACTCGACATTTCGAGAATAAAGTTGAAATTTAATGTCGACTTTAAAGTCGACATGCTGACATTAAACTCGCAATAGGCCCTACTGTTTAAACATCAGTTTAAGCTATGTAGCCTACACTAATACACAATATGTTACATGAAAAATGGGCTTCAAATAGGTGTTATTTCAGATAGATTGCAGATATTCAGATAGATTGCGTCTGTTAACTATCATTGCCGTCATCGTGAAGTGCTGTCTCGCGGTTATGGAAATACTATGCCGTTTAGGCTAAATAGCTAGAAAAATACATGTATCCAATGATATAATGTTTCTATACAAAATGTTATTTCACTCTGTTTTACGTGGTTAAGGCTACTGCACATCCAAATAACTGCCCTTCATGACCCACGGGCGTCACTCTCCATAGGATAACATGGCAAAACTCATTTTTCTAAAACTGCTTTTCCATGTCTCACCTGCAATACATTAGCCTATAGGAGGCTAGAAACACAGGTATAGCCTAAGCATATATACTATTTTGATCCCGTGAGAGAATATGTGTGCATGCACTTCATTTATGCACTTTGTGTGCATATGTGCAAGTAGGCTACTAGCCTACATGGGGTGGTCGGGAGGACAGCTTCATTAGTCCCTCCATAGACATTCAGCAATGGGCTGTTTTGCATCCATTACAAACAAGCAACGTGAAAGTCTAGGATTGGGGAGAGCCTAGTATGCCTCTAGTGCATAAGCATGAAGTTGAACATTTAGATGCAACAACTAAATGTTTAGAACAACACTTTAATAATAGGCCTATAAATAAATAAACCGCTATGGCGTTTAGGCTACTTTTGACCATCGCATTTATAAGCCTGTAACTCCGTGATAAGGACCTAACAGCAAAGTATTTGGCTGAGCAACGTGGGTTAATATGTTCTATGTTTTGTCCACATGATATAGGCCTATGTCTAATCATTGTTGCACTTTCGAACACTCTGAATCATTGTTGCACTTGTTGCATTGTTTCATTAGGTCCTCCCTTTCAATGCGTCCCGAAATGTCGTTCTCTCTCCAAACTAACTTTATTCTCAAAATGTTGAGTTTAAAAGTCGACATCGTCGAGATTAAAGTTCGACATGATATTTCAACTTTATTCTCGAAATGTTGAGTTTAATGTCGACATGGCGACATTAAAGTCTATACGTCAAGATTAAAGTCGATATTACATTTCAACTTTATTCTCGAAATGTCTAGTTTAATGTTGACATGGCGACTTTAAAGTCGACATGTTGAGTTTAATCTCGTCATGGCAAAAATATTTTTTTCCTTCATGTGTGGCCCTAATACTCCGTCGTACTACGTATTAGGGCCACACATGAAGGAAAAAATATTTTACCTATTTTATCACATAACCTATGCATACAAAGTGCATAAATAAAGTGCATGCACACATATTCTCTCACGGGATCAAAATAGTATATATGCTTAGGCTATGTGTTTCTAGCCTCCTATACGTATTGCAGGTGAGACATAGAAAAGCAGTTTTAGAAAAATGAGTTTTGCCATGTTATCCTGGAGAGTGACGGCCTGTGGGTCATGAAGGGCAGTTATTTAGATGTGCAGTGGCCTTAACCACGTAAAACAGAGTGAAATAACATTTTGTATGGAAACATTATATCATTGGATACATATATTTTTCTAGCTATTTAGCCTAAACGGCATAGTGCATGGTATTTCCATAACCACGAGACACTTCACGATGACAGCAATGAGTAGTTAACAAGACGCAATCTATCTGAATATCTGCAATCTAGCAATCTATCTAAAATAACACCTATTTGAAGCCCATTTTTCTTTTATGTAACATATTGTGTATTAGTGTAGGCTACATAGCTTAAACTGTGTAGGCTATGTTTAAACAGTAGGGCATATTGCGAGTTTAATGTCAGCATGTCGACTTTAAAGTCGACACGTCGAGATTAAAGTCGACATTACATTTCAACTTTATTCTCGAAATGTCGAGTTTAATGTCGACATGTCGATTTTAAAGTCAACATGTCGAGTTTAATCTCGCCATGGCAAAAATATTTTTTTTCTTCATGTGTGGCCCTAGTACTCCGTCGTACTTATCTCTTCTATGATCTCATCCCAGAAAGATTTTCTTTGACTTGTTAGTTTTTTTTAACATTTATTTTATCTAATGACATAGCAAACATGATTAATTGAATCCACATATCCTTGCACTTGCGAAACTATTTTTCAGCATTCACGTTCCTCTTAAAGTGACAGGCACTCAATTAGATTTACACACCAAATGTGATGATATAGACAAGTGTAGCCTAATAATTTAAATATCAATATGATGTAATCAAATGACTAAATATGTTTAGCTATTAGTAATCATGCAGATCATAAAATACTATAAATAATTCTCAATATACATTTATAGTTTATATGAATTCCAAAATATGAAAAAGAAACCTATGACAACCATCACTTTCTATGTGTGTGTGTGTGTGTGTGTGTGTGGAGGGTCAATCAAATTCTATGATTGCCACTGATGTGAATGATCTCACAAATCAGAGTGGAGTGCACGCACATCTCCAAATTTAAACAGGTGCTGGGTATAAGGCTTAGCCGACAGGGATACCTGACAGGGATACCTGACGAAGACCTCTGGTCGAAACGTTGTACTAATAAACCACTCTGGGAGCTTATAGAAACAGTGTGCGGGTATCTTTTTATTTTTCAATGATCTCACAAATCACACAAACCAAATCAAATTTTAAAAAATCGCAATAGTATCGAAATCGAGATTCTTCACTTGCTATTGGTATTGAAACAATAATGTTGGTATCGTGACAACAGGAGTTGTGGATGTGTCCCCACCAAAGCTGAGACCAAACCTACGCCCTTGATATGATGAAAGAATTTTGAGTCTAGGTCAATTTGTTAAGGAGAAATAAGCGTTTTTGACAAGAGCGCCACCTTTGGGTGCAGTACCCCAAATTTTGGGTTATGGGTAGTGGGGGGTACTGGTAACAATACTTGAAAATGTGAAGTTTCTAGGACTTACGGTTTATAGAAATATAGGTGATCTAGGAAAAAAGGCCTAAGTGGTCTAACTGTATTGGCCTATATCTCTGAAATGGAACGAAATATCAAAATTCTGAGCATTAACTTTTGTGAGGCTTGGTCTAAACATTGTCTGTGAGAATTTTGGTGAAGATTTGATTATTTTTGAAGAGTGTGAAACTTTTTATAATGTTTGGCTTTTCCATGAAATTGTGTCAAAAGTAAACATTTTTAGACCATAAGACCAGGGCCAAAAATATGCATCTGACTTTAGAGATTAATATTATGAAAGAATTTTGAGTCTAGGTCAATCTGGTAAGGAGAAATTAGCATAATTAACTTTTTTTTCTAATAGCGCCACCTTTGGGTGCAGTACCCCAAATTTTGGGTTATGGGTAGAGAGGGGTACTGGTAACCATACCTGAAAATTTGAAGAGTTTTGGAGTTACAGTTTAGGCTGCAGTATGACTTTTACAGAATTTTGGCCAAAAATTAACGGTACAGAAACACACCTGTGGGTGTGAGACAGGTTTATAAACTCACCTGTGGGGATGAGATGGTGAGACAGGTTTATAAACTCACCTGTGGGGGTGAGATGGTGAGACAGGTTTATAAACTCACCTGTCGGTGTGAGACAGGTTTATAAACTCACCTGTTGGGGTGAGATGGTGAGACAGGTTTATAAACTCACCTGTGGGGGTGAGATGGTGAGACAGGTTTTTTTCACATGAACAGATGGAATGTGGGAATGAGGTTGAATAACATCTTCAGTAGACCTACACCAGTTCAATACTGTGTGTGTGTGTGTGTGTGTGTGTGTGTGTGTGTGAAGCGTCAGGTGATATTTAAATTATTCAGTACCTGTGACTAAGCCCCACCCTTTTTACCTGTTGGTGTCTCCTACGCACTCTCTCTCTCCTTCTCCCTATTTCAGTCTGTTCTGCTCTCTCTCTCTCTGAGCTGTTTAGAACTCCTGAACGTGTGTGATGAAAGGTATGTTACAACTACTTCATGTACCCAAGGATAATGTGTGTGTGTGTGTGTGTGTGTATTGTTTATGTCTGTATTTATTGTTTTTTGGGTGTGTATGTGTGTGTGTGTGTGTGTGTGGGGGGTCAATGCAAATTTATCATTCTTGTTTTTGGGAGTCTTGGGAACTTGTGTTACGCGGACTGCAACTGTGTGGACTAAGAAAGCCAATTGCAAATAAACTTAGTAGTGCTCCATTTCTGAAATAATTTTTAGTAGTAGTTTATCCATCTGGAAACGATGATGCCATGTGTACAGTTCAGAATGAAAATAGCACAATGCATTCTGTGTTTGATCAGACCTGCATAAGTGTGTAACATACTTCCTTCAATGTTTGGATCTGTGAATCTTCCCCTGTGTTAAGGTCCAAATAATAGCATTAAAGTGTGTGTGTGTGTGTGTGTGTGTGTATTGTTTTTGTCTGTATTTATTGGTTTTTGGATGTGTGTGTGTGTGTGTGTATGTGTACTGTATGTGTGTAAGTGAGTGTATATGAGTGTGTGGCTAGTGTTTTTTGTTTTTCTGTTGCATGCATTTAGTAAGGGTGCGTTTGTATGTGTGTGTGTGTGCGTATGTGCGTGTGTGTGTGTGTGTGTGTGTGTGTGTGTTTGTGTGTGTGTGTGGATGTCTTTGTGTGTGTGCGCGTGTGTTAGGTGAGAGTTTCTTATTACCTATCCTGATAGAAGGCTCTAGAGCAGGTGTTGGGTGCAGGGGTGAGATCCAGAGGGCAGGAGTTAGGGTTGTGTCTCTGAATGTGTGTGTGTGTGTGTGTGTGTGTGTGTAAGTGAGAGACAAGCAGTTTGCTTGAGAGGAGGGGGGGGGTATGAGGGAGTGAAAGAGAGAGAATGTGTGTGTGTATGTCAGGCATGAGCCAAGTCTTAAGATCCTTGTATATGCATGTAAAACCATGTAAAACACTATTGCATGTAGAACACTATTGCATGTGAGTAGAACCATGTAGAACACTATTGCATGTGAGTAGAACCATGTAGAACACTATTTCATGTAGAACACTATTGCATGTAGAACACTATTGCATGTGAGTAGAACCATGTAGAACACTATTGCATGTAGAATACTATTGCATGTGAGTAGAACCATGTAGAACACTATTGCATGTGAGTAGAACCATGTAGAACACTATTGCATGTAGAACACTATTGCATGTGAGTAGAACCATGTAGAACACTATTGCATGTAGAACACTATTGCATGTGAGTAGAACCATGTAGAACACTATTTCATGTAGAACCATGTAGAACACTATTGCATGTGAGTAGAACCATGTAGAACACTATTGCATGTGAGTAGAACCATGTAGAACACTATTTCATGTAGAACCATGTAGAACACTATTGCATGTAGAACACTATTGCATGTGAGTAGAACCATGTAAAACACTATTGCATGTGAGTAGAACCATGTAGAACACTATTGCATGTGAGTAGAACCATGTGAGTAGGCGAAAAAGGTGCCACCTCATCTGGACTGATACCTGGTCTGTCACACGGACTAACCTAGTATTATATGAGATGTATTAATGTTGTCATATGAGTTATTGATATGAGAGGTAATGTTGTCATGAGTTATTGATATGAGAGGTATTAATGTTGTCATATGAGTTATTGATATGAGATGTATTAATGTTGTCATATGAGTTATTGATATGAGAGGTATTAATGTTGTCATATGAGTTATTGATATGAGTCATATGAGTTATTGATATGAGAGGTATTAATGTTGTCGTATGAGTTATTGATATGAGAGGTATTAATGTTGTTGTATGAGTTATTGATCTATTTCAGTTCTATTCATCATAGAGTTCCCAATATCGCACATAAGGTGTATTAGAGTGCCTATTTTCGTAATTTAAAAACAAAAGCTAAAAACACAATATTGCGTTTTGGAACTCAAAGAATCAAAGAATTAATGTTGTCATATGAGTTATTGATATAAGATGTATTAATGTTGTTATATGAGAGACTCTGAAGAAGACGCATGGGCGTCGAAACGTTAGTCAGTTTCCACTAATAAAAATGCATTAAGCATTGAGTGCTCCGGTCCTGCTCCTTGGCTCCTGTTAGACCTTGGATCTCCCTTTTTGACTTCTGCGTCCTGTTCCGTGAGCACCAACCAGGCTGAAGCGCAAGTGACCCCCTTCTATTATTGTGAGAGGTATTAATGTTGTTATATGAGTTATTGAAATGAGAGGTATTTATGTTGTCATATGAGTTATTTATATGAGAGGTTTGTTGTCATATGAGTATGCTATTACCTATGTGCTGTGATCTGATTGGATGGTGTGTAGGGTATTAACTATGTGCTGTGATCTGATTGGATGGTGTAGGATGGTTTCCCCAGCGATTGCCCTGGCCTTCCTGCCCCTGCTGTTGACCCTTCTTATCCGGTACCGGTTCTACCTGGTTCTTCTGTACCGTGCGGTTCTGGTACGCTGGTTCTATGACTTGACCACGGGTCTGACCCGAGAGGAACGTGCGTTTCGGTACGTGCTCATGCACGCCACGCCCGGAGAGCCCAACAGCATCCTGGACGCCTTCGACAGCTGGTGCAGCACAGTGGAGTACATCAGCCACATCGGCCCCAAGAAAGGTGTGTGTGTGTGTGTGTGTGTGTGTGTGTGTGTAGGTAACAGTGGAGTACATCAGCCACATCGGCCCCAAGAAAGGTGTGTGTGTGTGTGTGTGTGTGTGTGTGTAGGTAACAGTGGAGTACATCAGCCACATCGGCCCCAAGAAAGGTGTGTGTGTGTGTGTGTGTGTGTAGGTAACAGTGGAGTACATCAGCCACATTGGCCCCAAGAAAGGTGTGTGTGTGTGTGTGTGTGTGTGTGTGTGTGTGTGTGTAGGTAAGATCGTGGATAAGGTGGTGTTGGAGTTGGGCACCCACTGTGTGTGTGTGTGTGTGTGTGGGTCAGATCCTGGATAAGGTGGTGTTGGACATTTCTCCGCTGGTGGTCTTGGAGCTGGGCACCCACTGTGTGTGTGTGTGTGTGTAGGTCAGATCCTGGATGAGGTGGTGTTGGACATTTCTCCGCTGGTGGTCTTGGAGCTGGGCACCCACTGTGTGTGTGTGTGTGTGTGTGTCAGATCCTGGATAAGGTGGTGTTGGACATTTCTCCGCTGGTGGTCTTGGAGCTGGGCACCCACTGTGTGTGTGTGTGTGTGTGTGTGTGTGTAGGTCAGATCCTGGATAAGGTGGTGTTGGACATTTCTCCGCTGGTGGTCTTGGAGCTGGGCACACATTGTGGCTACAGCACAATCAGAATCGCTCGGGCACTTCCTGTTGGGGCGCGGCTTATCACCGTGGAGATGGACGAGCGGAATGCACAAATATCTGAGAAGATCGTTCGATTGGCTGGCTACGATGATGACATGGTAAGTACACACCCCCAAGTACACTTTGAAAAGCATGAAGTATGAATGTGGCCTTAGAAGCAGATGGAATATCAAAATATACACAACAATGCACATTTCTTTAAATGATGAAACATTAAATGACATGGGTGTGAGTGTGTGTGTGTATGTTTATGGTATGTGTCTGGTCTATAGTGTGTGCATAGTGTGTGTATATGGTGTGGGTGTGTGTTTATAGTGTGTATA
>NC_063203.1:32120610-32130610 GCF_017589495.1 Alosa alosa
CAGTTGTCCTTTTTTGAATGGAGAATCTAAAACAGCAGGAGTGGGCGTGGTGGACCAACTGAGTGCAAATCTACGTATGGACCCACGTGTGAGTGCTTCCTTATCTCGGCACGCAACATCATTAAGAAAGCGCTTGCCACTGCAAAGATGCACATAGTATGACAATATACAGTACACCTTTATACTTATTTCTTTATATATAATATATAATTATATTCGGCTTATTGACCGAATTAGTTGAAAACACCTTTGAAAACTTGCCCCTCCACTTCCAATCAACTACTACAGAAGGCTATTCATCAAACGTCTATCATCAAAAGAAGCAAACAACGAGTATGTTAATAATTATAGGGCTATCACAATTAAAATGCTAACCATATGGTATTAGGCAAACAACTTGTGTTGTGCAAGTAAATACATGTAGCAAATAGCATATAAATGGAATAAAGCTCTTAAAAAATTCACATGGAGGTTTGATTTGAATGACAGCAAAATTCACATGGAGGTTTGATTTGAATGACAACATAATTACCATTTGAATGAACTAAGCCTGGCTGTTAGCCTGGTTGGGACCAGGCTAGGTGCAGAGAATAAATCCCCATGGTAACTTGTGCGCAATCTCTTTTGTGAAACCAAGTCAAGACTAAATTCATCCAGGATAACCAAAAAATCCCAGTTTAATCCCAGTTTAATCCCTTATCCAGGATAACCAAAAAATCCCAGTTTAATCCCTTATCTAGGTTTTGTGAAATAGCACTCAGGAGAGCTCCCTGATATCTGAGATCAGATGGGTAAATAAACACAGTACAGCAACCGTCATCCAATCACATTACTTTAATTAAACCGTCGTCCAATCATATTACTTTAATTAAACAGCTGTCTGTTAATGTTTACTTGACAACTGAAACACCAAGACTGATTCATGACTATGGTTTTATAGTTACATTTCAGGAAAATACATGCTTCATCCTTCCCTGTGAAACACACACACTCACACACACACACACACAAAACACACAAACCAGACACCCACAACCACAGACATACATGTTGACATTCACACATCCTCACATTTTCCAAACACTCACACACATGCACACAAATACACACATGCATAAAATAAAAAAGATAAAAAGACAAATCCAAATCTTGCCGTGTTTATTTTTATCATCAATAAATTACTCCTTACAAAGTGAAATGGATTGTTTGGCATTCCATCCGCCCCATTAACTGTAGATTATATACATGAACACGTACACACATACACACACACACATGCATACACACATGCAAAAGCGTAGCCTTTTAACTGAAATTACATTATGTACAAGCCACACAAATGGGAAAATGTATGTGTGACATCCTTCATATGGAGCCATGTATAAAAACATGTGTGATCGTGAGCGTGCTAACAGGCTAACATGCATGTTCATGTGTGGGTGATGGGGAACTTACAAACATGCTAATTGCTATGTTTATGTGTATGTGATGTTAACATTTTACATGCTAACTGCTAACATCTTACATGCAAACTGCCATGTTTTTTGTCTGTGTGATGTTTATGTGCTAACATGCTAACTGGCATGATTATGTCTATGTGATGTTAACTAGCTAACATGCTAACTAGCCTGTTTATGTCTGTGTGATGTTAACCAGCTAACATGCTAACTGGCATTTTTATGTCTGTGTGATGTTAACTAGCTAACATGCTAACTAGCCTGTTTATGTCTGTGTGATGTTAACCAGCTAACATGCTAACTGGCATGTTTATGTCTGTTTGATGTTAACCAACTAACATGCTAACTGGCATGTTTATGTCTGTGTGATATTAACTAGCTAACTGGCATGTTTATGTCTGTATGCTGTTAACTAGCTAACATGCTAACTGGCATGTTTATGTCTGTATGCTGTTAACTAGCTAACATGCTAACTGGCATGATTATGTCTATGTGATGTTAACTAGCTAACATGCTAACTGGCATGTTTATGTCTGTGTGATGTTAACCAGCCAACATGCTAACTGGCATGTTTATGTCTGTGTGATGTTAACTAGCCAACATGCTAACTGGCATGTTTATGTCTGTGTGATGTTAACCAGCCAACATGCTAACTGGCATGTTTATGTCTGTTGATGTTAACCAACCAACATGCTAACTGGCATGATTATGTCTATGTGATGTTAACTAGCCAACATGCTAACTGGCATGATTATGTCTATGTGATGTTAACTAGCCAACATGCTAACTGGCATTTTATGTCTGTGTGATGTTAACTAGCTAACATGCTAACTAGCCTGTTTATGTCTGTGTGATGTTAACCAGCCAACATGCTAACTGGCATTTTATGTCTGTGTGATGTTAACCAGCTAACATGCTAACTGGCATTTTTATGTCTGTGTGATCGTGAGATGGCAACAGGCTAACATGCATGTTCATGTGTGGGTGATGGGGAACTTTACAAACATGCTAATTGCTATGTTTATGTGTATGTGATGTTAACATTTTACATGCTAACTGCTAACATCTTATGCAAACTGCCATGTTTTTGTCTGTGTGATGTTTATGTGCAACATGCTAACTGGCATTTCGATTATGTCTATGTGATGTTAACTAGCTAACATGCTAACTAGCCTGTTTATGTCTGTGATGTTAACCAGCTAACATGCTAACTGGCATTTTTATGTCTGTGTGATGTTAACTAGCTAACATGCTAACTAGCCTGTTTATGTTCAGCGCGATGTTAACCAGCTAACATGCTAACTGGCATGTTTATGTCTGTTGATGTTAACCAACCAACATGCTAACTGGCATGTTTATGTTCTGGGTGATATTAACTAGCTAACTGGCATGTTTATGTCTGTATGCTGTTAACTAGCTAACATGCTAACTGGCATGTTTATGTCTGTATGTTGTTAACTAGCTAACATGCTAACTGGCATGTTTATGTCTGTGTGATGTTAACTAGCTAACATGCTAACTGGCATGTTTATGTGCGTGTAATGGAGTGTGTCAGGGGTGCAGAGAGCTGTGCCCCATGGAAAATCTGCAGCAGCCAATCAGAGAGCAGGCTCAGATCACCTGCCAATCAGACAGCAAGCTCAGATCACCTGCCAATCAGACAGCAGGCTCAGATCACCTGCTTGCCAACAGTTGAACAATCATTTGGTCAGTGCCTTTCACTAGGAAGTAGTGAATACTTGAACCATACATTTGACATGAACCATTACATTTGGAGCCCGTGTTTAATCCCTAATGCATTACTGTGCACAGCAGTGTCGTGTTAAAAAAATAGAAATATTTCGGTTATTTCACCAGCGGAGTGTTGAAATTTGTAAACAGAACGTTTGCAAACAGTGTTCTGCCTTAAGTTCTCGGGAAACATTTTTCATTTTCCAAATAATGCTTAAGATTTCTTCTCTGGATAAACAGGAGGGGACAGCGCCCACTGTCATTGCTTGCTGGCTTGTGTGTGTGTGTGTGTGTGTGTGTGTGTGTGTGCACGCGTGTGTGTGTGTGCGTGCGTGTGTGTGTATGTGTGTGTGTGCGTGTGTGTGTGTGTGTGTGTGCGTGTGTGTGTATGTGCGTGAGCCGCAGGTGTGTGTATGTGTGTGTGGAGTGGTGGCGTGTCTTGAGGAGTGTGTGTGTTATTAAAAAATGGTTTCTGGTTTATCAGACTGTGTGTGTGTGTGTGTGTGTGCGTGTGTGTGTGTGAGAGTGGTTTCTGGTTCATCAGACTGGGTTAAGTGTGTGTGTTTCTGGGTTGTTTGGATGTATAATTGTATGATTTAGTCCCTTAAAGTGTCTTTTCAGTCTGAACAATAATATGGAAAATGCAGACAATCTCCCCACTCACACACACACACACACACACGTCTCTCTTTCGCAGAATATACACACACATCTCCCCGACGTCCTGAGTCTCATTCCTGTGAACTCTGGTCACATGACCTGCGGCTAGTGGGAAGCGCCATGAGGTGGTCACTCTGAGCTCCTGCTGTGATTGGTGGAGCCGTGCGGCGTGCGTTAGAGGGGCCCGGTGCTGGAGTGGGAGAGTGAGAGGCCGTGGGAGTGTGTGTGCGCGTGCGATTGTGAGCGTGAGTGTGTGTGGCGGCCGCGTGACCCCTGCGCCTGCTGGATACGCTGACACTCGCGCAGGTTCTGAGCGCGCAGCTCGGCACTCTGGATCTCCTCGACAACCCGCCACGGAAACCAGCCACGCTCCCCGTCATGAAGCCGCTCACCCAACACCCAACCTGAGTGGGAGAGGAAGAGAATGAGTCAGATGCACACACACACACACACACACACACACTCATGAAGCCGCTCGCCCAACACCCAACCTGAGTGGGAGAGGAAGAGAATGAGTCAGATGCACACACACACACACACACACACACACATGCACACACACACACACACACACACATACACACACACACACACTCATGAAGCCGCTCGCCCAACACCCAACCTGAGTGGGAGAGGAAGAGAATGAGTCAGATGCACACACACACACACACATACACACACACATGCACACACACACACACACTAATGAAGCCGCTCGCCCAACATCCAACCTGATTGGGAGGGGAAGAGAAGGAGTCAGATGCACACACACACGTACGCGCACGTACCTCAACCCCTCACATACACACTCCACTCCCTCACACACACACCCCACCCCCTCATACACACCCCACCCCCCTTTACACACACACTTACATTTCACCCCCCTCACACACACTGCGCTACCATAACTTGATACAAAAGTTAAAGTAGCTGTGTCTCAACGTTGCTTGGCAACGTCTCTAGGA
Source organism: Alosa alosa (assembly GCF_017589495.1). Classification (NCBI taxonomy): domain Eukaryota; kingdom Metazoa; phylum Chordata; class Actinopteri; order Clupeiformes; family Clupeidae; genus Alosa; species Alosa alosa. The sequence goes on from NC_063203.1 coordinate 32,125,427, forward strand.
ATAACCCGTTATATTTCTAGTTGCTGTGCCTTTACTTTATGAAATTTTGCCAGGTATTTATAGTAACAGTTTTAGAAAAGCAATGAGCCACTCGAGTCTGTAGGTTACACTGATTCTACAACAGCTATGGGGAGTTTTAGCTAGCTAGTTTCCACTAGCGCGTCGTGCCTAACAACGCCCCATAGCTGTTGTAGAATCAGTGTAACCTACGGCCTCTCAGGGCTTATTGCTTAAATGTATTTTAAATTGTACATGAGTGTCATTTTAAAATGTGTATTACATTGCTCATACTTACAGTGATAACTTAGTGTACTAATGGAACTTAGTGTACTAATGGATGGAACTCAGTGTACTAATGGAATGTATAATACAGTGATAACTTAGTGTACTAATGGAACTTAGTGTACTAATGGAACTTAGTGTACTAATGGAATGTATAATACAGTGATAACTTAGTGTACTAATGGAACTTAGTGTACTAATGGCAGAGGTGGGAGTAAGTCACACATGTGCAAGTCACAAGCAAGTCTCAAGTCTCACCCCTCAAGTCTCAAGCAAGTCCAAGTCATTTTTTGTGACAGTCAAGCAAGTCAAGTCAAGTCATAGCTTGGGTCAAGCAAGTCAAGTCAAGTCATAGCCAAATCATTGAAATTCATGATGAATTACCCATGTTTTCATTTTAAAATAAGCTACAATAGGCTAGTTATGAACTGCTGGAGTTTTATTTGTAACAAACAAATAGACATTGCATTCATTCAAGCCACATAGCCTACATCTGAACGGTTTATAGAATAAGATGAAATGTATACAAATAAAAATAAATGTATTTCAAGTAGACCTATTATAAAACATCCTATTATTGTTTCAATATGCCTCAAATATTAGGTAAGCTACATCAAATCATGAAAATATATTCAAACAGTTCAAGTTACACCTGTCCTGACCTGTCACATCTCCAGGGAACCAATAATGTTGAAAAAGTGAACTAATCAATCAATCAAACGCTGCCGCCAACATCACTGCCAAACTATGACAAGCGCGACAGCGCAATGGGTTTTAGGAGGGTTTAGGACCGTCAATGCTATATCATATTATACTTATACATAAGCCTAACATGTGAAATAAGCTACTTTTCTATGCTGATTGCTGGCAGTTAGCTAGGCCTTCTGTTGTAAGCCTAATACTAGGCTGTAACGTATGGAACAAGGACATGTTTAAGAGGGAGGGAGAAAGAGAGGTGCTTACTTTAGGTTACATTGGCAACATTTTCGCTATATATCAAGATTAGACAAGAAAATGTTCCACTTTGCCATTTCACACATTTTAACCTAATATGGCGTTAACTAAAAAGCATAATAGATTCAAAGTCAACTCTTAACATGCCTCAAATTTGACGTTAGGTTTTTTAACACGACTAACTTCGGATGAAAATCAACGTGGTGGTGGTTATGTCGCTATTTTGCACACTTGCAGACTGCTGTTCATTTCTCCTTTGACTCATCTGTCTAGCCAAACATTATTATGTTTTGGTATAAACGTAGAGCCTTCCATATTTGCAAGTTAGCCTACCTCAGTCTGCCTCATTTGATCTGGCACTTGCTGTTTGTCTGTCGCGTCGCGTCACTTGGTACAATGACCAGTTTGCTCGCGTGACGCATGCAACAGCACCTAAACAGATTTTCTAAAATCGTAAAGTTAACTCCTTAATATCTATGAAAAAAATAAAAAGTCAAGTCATTTCAAGTCATTTGTCTCAAGTCTAAGTCAAGTCTCAAGTCATTAATAGCAAGTCAAAGTCAAGTCGAGTCTTTTATACATGTTGATCAAGCAAGTCTCAAGTCTTAAAAAATGTGACTCGAGTCTGACTCGAGTCAAGTCATGTGAGTCGAGTCCCCCATGTCTGACTAATGGAATGTATAATACATTCTGAGACAATTGTAACACTTTAAATGTGTTTTTCATTTCGTTAAATAGAAGTGTATGCAAGTTCCCAGGACTGCACTATGAGTTCCTGCGTGGTTCAGCGCGATTTCATTTTTGTCTCAAATCGTAAGCATCTCTCCTTGATCCGCTAGCTGCTTCAGTGTGTTCATGATAAGTGAACTTGAAGTGTGTTATTACAGTTTTTTTCAATCGCTAGCAAGCGCTTATCCATACTTCAGATACTTTTTCTAAACTCTTAACACAGACTCACACCTACAAAACACAATTGGCCAAATGGATAATTTTCTTCTCAAAAACACATTTTGTTAAATATATACTAACTCTTCATTTCAAAACAGAACACATATTTCTCTCCACACACTAACTTTACCAAAAACACTAGAAATCTGACTCTTCACAAGGTACATGCAGTCAATCAAAGTACACCAGGTTTCAAAATACTGGCTATTGTTGACATTACAAAAACTTTTATGTTAGACTTAGACTTTTATGTTTCAGTTTTACAGGTATTTGCATGCAAAACATGCTCTATCCACAGTTTTTACACTAAATTTCTTGGTTGGGAACTGTGTGTCCACATGTTATGTGCACATTCAAAAGCATTCCAGTAAAAAGCAAATCAGTTTTTTTCCCTTTACTGTTCACTACAGGAGGTTCAGTAGAAATACTGTTTACAGTATGATAGAACAGAAAAAGTTTTACAGTATTGCTTACAGTGAACAAAATATCCATGAAACACACAAGAGCATTCTGAACAAAAAACAACAGCAAAAAGCCCAGATAAAAAGGGGAGAACTAAAAAAAGCACAAAATTACTGTATCTCATCTCTGCGATCTTTAAAGTTAGGCCACATGTTTTCATCAACATCGCATCTGATATTATCCAAGGCGATGCACCTGAGATAAAACCATTTGATAGCAGAAGCAGAGCAGAAGCAGAGGTTTTGATGTAGTGTATCTAAGGTTTGGAATATTGTGTTTGCTATTGTGGGATGTTGTGTGTTAACATTAGTAAATACTACAAAAACAATCCATAGTTTTGTTGGGAGGTATAGCTTGTCTGTTAAGAAAATGTAAGCATTGCGGAAATGTGTTCACTGACTGCATATTGTGTGAAAACGACATGACGTGTGAATGGTATGGCCACAAAAGACAGATGCTGTGCTAATTGTGTTTAGAGTTTTGAAAATGTGACAACTGGTTAGACAAACGCTTGTTAGCGACTGAAAAAAACTGTGAGTAAGTGACAGTGATAATACATTTTTAATCTACTGGTAACAGATTGAAAATACACTATAACGCCACTAATCAAAAATGTATGCTGCTGTAATACTATATTTAGTATTTTTTTCACCTGCTCACCTTCCCACACACACACACACACACACACACACACACACACTACACACACACACACTACACACTACACAGCTCACCTTCCCACACACACACACACACACACACACACTACACACACACACACTTTACGTGCTCACCGTCGTCTGAATTCTCCAGGACGTGCAGAACGTCGGCCATCTCAATAGAGAGCTCATCAGGCTCCTGGGCAGAGTAGGATTGGACGCACTGGACCTGAGGGGCATCTGACACACACACACACACACACACACACACACACACACACACACACACACACACACACACACACACTCACGTCACAGGATGATCTATAAGCACAAACAGCGGATGTGTTCGGCATGGAGTGTGTATTGTGTGTGTGTGTGTGTGTGTGTGTTACCTGGTTGATGGGCGCTGGTTGACATGAAACGAGTTCGCCGATTTGGTGTGAGAGTACACATCCACCTCAGTTTATCACTCCTAACAAACACACAAACACACACACACACACACACACACACACACACATATACATTCCTCAGGTTAGTCCTTCAACCCTGTTAAATTCAAGCCTAGAGACACATATTCAACCCTGTTAAACTCAAGCCTAAATCAACATGTAGTTGTTTGTGTTGTTGTTTGTGTGTTTGTGTTGTTGTTTGTGTGTGTTGCTGTTTGTGTGTCTGTGTTATTACTTGTGTTGTTGTTTGTGTGTTGTTGTTTGTTGTTACTTGTGTTGTTGTTTGTGTGTTTCTGTGTTGTTACTTGTGTTGCTGTTTGTGTGTTTGTGTTGCTGTTTGTGTTGTTGTTTGTTGTTACTTGTGTTGCTGTTTGTGTGTTTCTGTGTTGTTACTTGTGTTGCTGTTTGTGTGTTTGTGTTGCTGTTTGTGTGTCTGTGTTGTTACTTGTGTTGTTATTTGTGTGTTTGTGTTGTTGTTTGTTGTTACTTGTGTTGCTGTTTGTGTGTTTTTGTTGTTTGTGTTGCTGTTTGTGTTGTTTGTGTTATTGTTTGTGTTGTTGTTTGTGTGTTTGTGTTGCTGTTTGTGTGTTTGTGTTGTTGTTTGTGTTGCTGTTTGTGATGTTGTTCGTGTTGCTGTTTGTGTGTCTGTGTTGTTACTTGTGTTGTTGTTTGTGTGTTTGTGTTGTTGTTTGTTGTTACTTGTGTTGCTGTTTGTGTGTTTCTGTGTTGTTACTTGTGTTGCTGTTTGTGTGTTTCTGTGTTGTTACTTGTGTTGTTGTTTGTGTGTCTGTGTTGTTACTTGTGTTGTTGTTTGTGTGTTTGTGTTGTTGTTTGTGTTGGTTGTTTTTGTTGCTGTTTGTGTGTCTGTGTTGTTTGTGTTATTGTTTGTGTGTTTGTGTTGCTGTTTCTGTGTTTGTGTTGTTGTTTATGTTGTTGTTTGTTTGTTTGTGTCGTACATGCTGCTGGCCTTGAGCAGGTAGCTGACCCCGCGGTCCTCCTGGTTCTCCAGCAGCTTCAGGCTGAAGGCGTGCGCCAGCGTCTGGCCCTGGTCAGTCAGGTCCTCTGTGCGCAGCATGGAACGGCTGCAGGAGTCCAGCACCAGGAAACGATCCCCACTGTACACACACACACACACATGCACAACACTTTTATGTTTTTTTTTATTTCTGTTAGTGTGAGTTCATGTGTGTGTGTGTGTGTGTGTGTGTGTGTGTGTGTGTATGTGTGTGTGTTCATATGTGTGTGTGTTCATGTCTGTGTGTGTATTCACATGTTGTGAATTTTGTCTTGAAGTCTTGAATTTCCGCTGGGGATCAATAAAGTATCTATCTATCTATCTATCTATCTATGTGTGTGTGTGTGTATGTGTGTGTGTGTGTGTGTTCACATGTGTGTGTGTGTGTACCTGGTGGGCTTGGTGACTA
>NC_063203.1:32138110-32140610 GCF_017589495.1 Alosa alosa
CACATTTCACATGTCAAATAAAGCCGGCTGATGTCTGATAAACGGGTCCGTACCACACACACAATAAGCGGACCCAGATTGCATATGATAAACAGATCTGGAACACGTCAGTAACACAGACTACCATACGGAACTGGGCCAGTCTTAGCCCTTATTGGTACCAGATCTGTCAAACGGATCCAGACCAATTTTGGACCGATGTGCGTTAGGACGCCGAATCAGGTCCATTATGCAGATCCGTGCCGGACGTTGTGGTAGGTGTGGCCCAGTTCCGTCCCAGTGTATGTTTGCTATCTGGGCTCATACATACATAGCAACATCACTGCACCATAACCACACATACCATACATATCACATATCAAATAGCAACATCACTGCACCATAACCACACATACCATACATATCACATATCACATAGCAACATCACTGCAGCGGGTGCTAGCATCTCTCACTAGCACGTCTCTTAAGGAGCTAAAACCTGCGGGTGCTAGCATCTCTCACTAGCATGTCTCTTAACTTATTGAATGCCAAGCTGTTTTCGGAAGCTTTGTCCTAGAGTGCCAGCAATCTAGACCATTGTTGATAATTTTTGTACAGCCACAGCATATTCTGTATTATAGCTATGAACATATATAATGGCTTGTTTAAAAGGTGAGACTTTAAGCTCTCAGTGGTGCAAACCGCGGTATTTCTACATTACTCTGTTCCTGAGAAAACCCAAGCTAAACAGTGGCTAGTTTTCATCAAAATCACTGTTTTTTTCTAGAAATGGAGATATAACGTCTTGGAAGTGATCAGCGAGACTGCCACCTAGTGATAGACCCACGAAAATGGCCTGGTTTTGACCTGACGTGCATGCGTCACTGATTCGACCCAAAGCGGCAACCGAGTTATAATAAAATGTCCAGATAAAATGTCCAGATTGTGCGTTTTCATGAGTTTTCGATCGTCATATATTTCATTTCTATTCATCACAGAGTTCCCAAAATCACATATAAGGTGTATTAGAGTGTCTAGTTTCGTAATTAAAAGTGTCTAGGTGTTTAGTGTCTAGTTTCGTAGACACTAAAAAAAGATAAAAACGTAATATTACATTTTTGGCACTCAACGCATGGGAAGGAAAAACTTAATATTAAATTTTTGGCACTCAATGAGTTAAGGAACTTAAGGAACTAAAACCCGCGGGTGCTAGCATCTCTCACTAGCACGTCTCTTAAGGAACTTAAGGAACTAAAACCTGTGGATGCTAGTGTAACAGAGGCGAACTGAGCTAGCGTGCTAGTTGCCCGTGTAAATCCTCACACCCCTAACCTTAAGAACACTTCTAACCACTGAGTTGGAAGCCTGGGCTTTTAGCTCAGTGGTTAGAGCGTTTGACTCCCATGCCGGTGTGTGTCGAGGTGGCGGGTTCGAGGGCCGTGAGCGGGGGACGAATTACGACCTCTGTTACACTAGCATCTCTCACTAGCACGTCTCTTAAGGAGCAAAAAACCCGCGGTGCTAGCATCTCTCACTAGCACGTCTCTTAAGGTGTTGGGAGGGAGATTTACTTAACACACATACTGCACAGCTATCATAGCAGCCTGCTACTGTTCACAGACATACTGTAGCCTACTGCCTACTGCCACTGTATGTAATCGTGGTGGATTAAGACAAGACACACACACACACACACCAACACCCTGACCCACGACGCATCTGACAACGCAGCACATCGACTCTCCACGACCACGACCCAGTGAGAGAGTGACCCAGCACGACCCAGCGAGAGAGTGACCCAGCACGACCCAGCAAGAGAGTGAACCAGCACGACCCAGCAAGAGAGTGAACCAGCATGGGCCAGCGAGAGAGTGACCCAGCACGACCCAGCGAGAGAGTGACCCAGCATGGGCCAGCGGCAGCTCTCCAAAATCCAACATCCACCAAAGGTGACAGGGCAGCCAAGGCATCATCAAAGTAACATTTGTTAATGCTAGATCCCTAGCTAGATGCTAAATACAACCAGGACTTCATTAATTAATTTTCTGATTTTCCGGCTGAAATAATGGCAAAATATGACAGGGTACTAATTTGTCGGACACTTCAATATCCATGTTTGCTGTTCGGCTAAGCCGATGGTTAAAGATTTTGTCATTGATTCTTTTCATCTGATACAATCTGTGACAGGCCAAATCCCATCTCAAATCCCAATTATACTCTTTTAACGTGCTCAAATGTGCTCAAACCTCACATGAAATAAAAGAATGTGTGTGTGTGTGTGTGTGTGTGTGTGTATGTGTGTGTGTGTGTGTGTGTGTGTGCATCTGTGTGTGTGTGTGTATGTGTGTGCGTGCGTCTGTGTGTGTGTGTGTGTGTGTGTGTCAGCCTCATTAGGGGTGTGTAAATGAGCTTATGTGACAGATTTCACGTCTGAGTCATTGTATTTTAGAGGGTGTGCCTAGCAAAACATTAGCAACTCATACCTGAGTTCCCACACACACACACAGAGACGCACACACAC
>NC_063203.1:32143110-32165610 GCF_017589495.1 Alosa alosa
ACACTGCCCATCTCACACACACACACACACACACACACACACACACACACACACACAGACACACAAACACACACACACACACAAACATACACACAGCCACGCGCACACACACACGCACACACACATACACTCACACACATACTCACATGTATAAAATGTACAGTACATAAGCACAGTCGCAGCACGTACGAGTTTGAGTGTCTGTGAGTTTGAGTTCTGTGTGTGTGTGTGTGTGTGTGTGTGTGTGTCTGTGTGTGTGTATGTGTGTCTGTGTGTGTGTGTGTGTGTGTCTGTGTGTGTGTCAACGTGTGTGTGTGTGCGTGTCTGTCTGTGTGTGTGCGTGTGTGTGTCAACGTGTGTGTGTGGCTGTGTGTATGTTTGTGTGTGTGTGTGTGTGTGTGTGTGTGAGTCACTCACCCACATTCTTCACAATGTTTAATATGTTGGAGTGTGAGTCCATCCTCCCATCTTCACCAGACATCAACCTGAGAGACAGAAGGATGGAGAGATGGAGAGTGTGTGTGTGTGTGTGTGTGTGTGTGTGTGTGTGTGTGTGTGTAGAAGAGAAAGAGAATTAGAAGTGAGATGCATGTGTGTGTGTGTACAACAGAAATAAGGTATAAACAGCATAAACAATAAACAGCATAAACAATAAACAGTATAAACAATAAACAGTACACAGTGTGATAGTAGAAATAAGGTGTGTGTGTATATCTATGGAAAGAGTATATCTATACACGTAAGAGAGTATATCTATAAATACGTAAGAGAATATATCTATATAAATACGTAAGAGAGTACTGTATATCTATATAAATACGTTAGCTGAGCTTTTCTCTTACCGTAGACGGACATCCTCGGGGTCTGCTCTGCCATTGCTGTGTGTGGGTGAGAGCGCGTGTGTGTGATAGCGTGTGTGTGTGTGTGTGTGTGTGTGTATGGAGCATTCCTCTGTGCGCCTGGCCAGCTCCTCCATCCCTCGACTACCTCGTCCGTCTCCTGCCGTCGCCAACGGAGACGAAGCCCCGCCTTCTGCCGCACGTGGGCTTCTTGACAGCCCGTTGCTTGGCAACGCACTCGCAGGACTACAGAAATACACAAAAATGAGAAAAACATCCTTTGATCCACACACACACACACACACACACACACACACACAGTCCCTTGCACACACAGACACACACACAGAGTTTCTCTCTCACTCACACACACACAGTCGCACACACATACACACACATGCACACACGCACACCATCTCACATTTTACCATTCAGCAGTCTGGGGTCCAACAGAAACAACCTTCAAACTCTGATAAGCAAAAGAATGTGTCTGTGTGTGTGTGCCCTTGTGTGGTGTATGTGCCCTTGTGTGTGTGTGTGTGTGTGTGTGTGTGTGTGTGTGTGTGTGTGTATATATGTGTGTGTGCAGAGGCGGACAGAGTACACAGCTTCATTACTTGAGTAAAAGTACAGATACCCTTTGCTAAATTTTACTCAAGTACAAGTAAAAGTACAACAGTCAGATGTCTACTTAAGTAAAAGTACTGAAGTACTTGTTTTTAAAAGTACTTGAGTATCAAGAGTACAAGAGTAGCCTACATTTTCTAAATATTGCATTACTACTGCCACAGTGCTTACATTTATGTACAGAAACGTCCTACATGGAGTTGCTTTTACATGGAAAAATGTTAATGTTAATACTTTGGAGAATGTAAAAGGAATTGAAAGTAAAATCAAGTCATTTTCATCTTTTTTCCATGTTGCCAGGGATGGGCAGTATTTTTAATACATGAATTTAAAATACGTATTTCAAATACAAAATACTATTTTGTAATTAAAACACTTGAAGCGAAAACTATCATTAACTTGTTCAGAAAATTGAAATAGTCTGGCGAGGTGGGGCCACAGGTTGGCACATTCCCGGGATGGACCTGCTGCATCTTCATCCATTGTTTCATCCATGGTTTCGTCTCTTATCTAAATCTGACCATGGAGTTGACTTTGGCGGAAAGCTGAAAGTGATTGCTGATAGGCTGTCCAAATTAGTGGCGCCTGCACAATCCAATCACGTTTGAGAGGGAAACAACAAATCGAGGGTTTCCGAGATTTTTCTTTTTAGTAGTAACGGGTACTCACGGTTATGGATAGAAATGTAGTGGAGTAAAGAGTACAATATTTGCCTCTCAAATGTACTTGAGTAAAGTCATGAGTACTCCCCAAAAATGATACTCGAGTAAAGTACAGATCCCTCAAAATTGTACTCAAGTAAACATACTTCGTTACTGTCCGGCTCTGTGTGTGTGCCCTTGTGTGTGTGTTTGTGTGTGTGTGTGTATGTGCCCTTGTGTGTGTGTGTGTGCATGTTTGTGTGTGTGTGTGTGTGTGTGTATGTGCCCTTGTGTGTGTGTGTGTGTGTATGTGCCCTTGTGTGGTGTTTGTGTGTGTGTGTGTGTGTGTGTGTGTGTGTGTGTGTGTGTGTGTGTATGTGCCCTTGTGTGTGTGTGCATGTTTGTGTGTGTGTATGTGTGTGTGTGTGTGTGTGTGTGTATATGTGTCCTTGTGTGTGAGACTGAATAGTCAGGTGTATGTGTGTGTGTGTGGGTGTGTGTGAGACTCACCGCTGGTGTCTAGGAGATCGTGGTGTACTGGGAGTGTTCTTATTCTGGGAGGAGGCGGAGTCTCGCGATGACTGTGGGGAGGGGGTGTGGCCTGAGGAGAGGATGAGTGTATGAGGATCTTATGCTCTCTGATGTTAACATAGAAGGATACGTACACACACACACACACAGACACACACACACACACAGAAGGTATGCAAAAAGTGAAACATGATCAGATGCTATGATCAGATGCTACAAACCCATTTACAACCCAATTATTAGGCTGGTAAATAAAATGGTATACACACACACTCACACACACACACACAAACAAGCACACACACACACACACACACACACACACACACACACATGCACACACACACACACACACACACACCAGATCCTGTACAGCATAGAGTCAGGTACACACACACACACACACACACACACACACACACACACACACACACACACACACACACAAACACCACACAACGGCACATACACACACACACACACACAAGGGCACATACACACACACACACACACACACATTTTAGCAGATATCTAGCGCCCCTTCATGCTTAACGGGCACGCAATAAATAATGACTGTTTTATACATTTACCAAAGTCTGTTTAACTCTCTGAACCAAATTCCTTAGTTGTCTGAACACATTTCTTCAATCTTTTTCACATATCCAAGTTTTTCAATTGGAGGTGAATGGTTTATTTCCCAGTGTTCTGTCTTGTGTGGTTGTCTTGAAGTTTTGAACCAATGAGCCGAAGTTTTGCAAAGTGTTCACGCAATGGGCAGAAACAGTTATACAGTATAACACCTTCTTTGCACAGCAGAAGTTATCTCTTGCAAATATGCTCACACATTTTCATTTGGTTCACACATTTCTCACACCCTTTTGCAAAAAAGTTCACACAGATGTTATTCAAAGAGCCCTTGAACTCTATTGGTTTACCTGTACTAAACAAAAGGAAAACATCTATTCACAGGTGGTCAAGATTCATTCATTCAATCATTCATTATCCATAAGAGATGTTCTGTGTTGCTATTTGCAAGTATGGATCTAAGGCACATTTAGAGAAAGTACTGTATTGTCTATTTGGTGAAAACAGTACAAAAACTGACAAATCCATGTGTTTACTGTAGGTCTATTTCAGTGAAAAATGACGAGTTGTAGTTCAATGAAATGTGTGAAAAGTGCTTACTGTAGATCTCACATGTCAATTACAGTTGCATCTTGGGAGGAATGAACACAGTCCATCTTCATGTGCTCTTTTTACAGTATTTTTAATACCAGAACAATGAGAAAGAAATGGCACAGACAGTAAAAAAGAAGGCTGAAACTCCTCATTTTGAGAACTATTTTTTGCATTTTGTTGTCCAGTGTGTAATGATTGATTAAAATCGCACAGTGATTTGACTACAAGATGTGTTGTTTGGAGGTAAAATTTTCATTTGCTGCATGGTATAAATGTTTTGAGAGAGTAAAAGCCTTTTGAAGGCAAAATCATTTTGTCATTTTGGCCAGAGTTCTTTTGTTTAGACCTGCGTGTTAATTGTTTTGAAAACGTGATGTCAGAGTTGACACAAGCATTAAAGCGATCAAGAAAAACTGTAAATGCATCAAGAGAAACTTTCAAAAACAACAGGATCGCTATTCAGAACGCCAGTTTTGCGTCTTTGCACTATATCAACAGCAACCTTAAAGGCGCTCTAAGCAATGCTGGGTAACGTCACTTCTGTTGACATTCAAACAAAACTAGCTCGCTACTCCCTCCCCCTCCCTCCGGTGCAATTGAAACTCTGTTTTTTTACAGTGTATTCAGGACACAGACAGCTAGTGGATGGTGAGGTGATGTTTGCTGTAAGAGACAAAACATGTTTTATCCTGAAAAACGTGTGACATCGCTTAGGGCACTGTCATGAACAATTTGTTCCGGCTTGCGAAAAAGTTCCGGATGATGTAATAATCACGTTCCGATCTCACATTAAAATGTTTCTCATAGAATGTTGGCGTCGTTGCTATGACGGTTGCTGTCGCTGGACGATCCATTTACCCCTTTGTGACGTCTATGCTTTGTGACCACCGAATCCTACTGCGGTAAACGTGCGAAGTTCTTCAGCAACAATGGGTTTATGGCTTGCTTGACAGCACGCTTTGCGTTACAGGAATAGGCCTACCAACCTACGTTCAGTGTAATACTTCTGCCGTTCAGGCACCGATTTTATATTTGAACATTTCTTCATAGACATTACATATAGGCTTTACAGTGGTTTGGTTGGTAGGTTTTAAACGTCATTTTTTGTTTTACTACGGAAGATTGACTCACTCAACTTGCTAACGTAACGTTACATCTGGATCTGGATGCGGAGGAGCAGAACTACCACACCAGAAGCTCGTGGATCAGCTCAGGTAATAAAGTAATTTTATTTGTTGCTATTGCAAATTATTCTGGTTATTACGGCGTTATTAGGCCTATCAGCAATTCCACAATGTGTGCATGACCATAACATTTGCAATTGTTATTTGGTGACTTTTGTTGTTTGCTAGTCGTGTTGACATTAGCTGATAGCTTAATGTTTTTAAGACAATCTAAACTGTTTGAATTAGGAATATAGTTTATTAGTTCGTGTTAGACTATTTAACAAACAAGAAAGGGCAAATATGTCTTGGTTTTGAATGAAATAGCCTAGTTAAAATTCCCTCAGGATGAATAAAGTATTTGTCTATCAATCCAATCAATCAATGCTGGCTGGCAAGCTGGTAGCCTATGCCTTACGTTTAATCTTAGGTTTTTTATTACACACTTGCTACAAGTGAGCTCATGCCTTCAGTCCTCCAGTGAGCATGGTGTAAATAAAGATTATGTGGATGTGGAATATATTATAAGAATATTATATGTGGTATAATTAAGCCCTATGATTTATTAACATGTTTTTATCTTCAATTACACTACCCTATATTCTAGTATTCATAGTATTCTATTTATACGTAAAAATATGCATAGTGCAATTGCACTTAAGCTTATACATCTATATTCTACAGCTCTTTACTGTTCTTAATGTGCATACACTTACTTATAATGTTGACTGTTACTATACTGCACATATCTGTCTATATATCTGTCTACGGTTCATACTGAATATCCAAATTTATTCTGTTTTTATAATATTACTGTTAATATACTGCATACTGTATATCTATATTGTATTATTTTTGTTAGTCTTATAATGTTACTGCGACTACACTGCACATATCTGTACATGATATTCATACACTGTTCACACCGCATATCCATATCTATCCTGCTCTTATAAGGCTACTGCTAATACATTTCACATATTTATATTTAATTTATATTACTGTAAACCATACCACTTTCTTAACTGTATACTACTGTCTACACTGCACTATATGTCTTCTACTGCTTATACTGCACCACCGGTCTATACTGTGTGTCACATTTCACTTTTCTGCTTTTTGCACTTCTGGTTAGACATAAAAAACTGCATTTAGTTGTCTCTGTATTTGTACTCTGCACAATGACAATAAAGTTGAATCTAATCTAATCTTCATTATTTTAGAAGGAGAGAGAGAAGAATGAGTAATCACAGCCTTGACCATGAAGCAAGGACCATGAAGGGATGGCCATCGAAAAGAAATACCTGTATAGGCAGTTACAGGCTACAGAAAGAAGATCGCGGAGTGATCTCCCAGCATCCTCAACTGGGTATAAATGTTTGTGTATGTGTGTGCATGAGTCCACATGCACATTTCAGGTCCCTGACAGATAGAAAGTGTAGGTGCTTCTCTGACACTCTTCTATTACACCGACCTAGGGAGACACTAATAGCATTTACAACCTAATGACTTGCCTTGAATTAACTTGTCCACATGCACATTTCAGGTCCCTGACAGATAGAAAGTGTAGGTGCTTCTCTGACACTGTTCTATTACACCGACATAGGGAGACACTAATAGCATTTACAGCCTAATGACTGCCTTGAATTCACGTGTATACATGTGTCATTTAAAGTCCCCCTAAAGAGTATTTGTATTTACCTTAAAATAACGTTTCCAAAATCATTTTGATGGCACAAACTTTTAATAGGGCAAACATCACTCAGAGTAGGTTTTATCGCTTGTAAAATAGCCATATCAAGTTGCTGTTTGGGTAGGAACACTGCACTACATTGGTGCTGCTTTAAATGTGCAGTGAAACAGTTGTGCAGGGCTCTGTGGTGCAGGGCTGGGTTACCCAAAAGCATAGTAGCAACTATAGTGTAGCAACTATAGTGTCTTAGTTACAGGAATGTAGTTATAGGAACAGTCCACTTCTAAATCAGTTCTACTAACTACTCTCCCCCAAAACCGTTTTTTCATTTGCATTCGCACTGGCCAAGTGGCCATAGGAACTGATAGGAGGACGTAAGGAGTGACGCGCTGTCACTTGCTACAGGGTTTAAAATAGGCATGCACTCCCCTTGCCAAATGCGAGTAAATTAACTAACTAGCCTATATTTACAAATGATTTGAATGACCCTCACTGTCTACTGTCGCTTCAAGCATTCCACGGTCGGGACGAATGAAACAGGCATGATGGACTAATGAAGCCAGCAGTTTAATCTATAAACTTTTAACATTGTTGCCATGAATACATACCACAAAATATACACAGAAAGTGCAAACACTTCATTTCATGTTTGGGATGTCTATCTGTCTATTTCTCTGTCGATATCCTCATCCCCTGCTTTATTCCCCTTCTGGCCCCCATAAGTCTGTCCCAACCACTGCCGCATTTAGTTTCATCTTAACCTAATAAAAAGGAGATATCAATTATCATCAACAATGACAAGCCAGCTGGAACCTGCCACTCGTTTTCTCTCTCTCTCTCGTGCGTGCTCAGACGCGTTCTCAATTAAATGGAGTAGCATAGGGCCTACATTCAAGTTGGATCTTCATAGAGAGGACCCGAAAAGTATCATCTTTATGTAACATGCTGTTGGTGCATGTTTACATTGTATACTTTCTCTAACAAGAGTGAAAAACAGTTTGCCATACAGCTACTATTTATTGGCTAAATGTTGGTCCCTCCTCTGTCTCTCGGTGACCTACGCATAGTGCATCTGGTGGTGGTGATCACTGATCAGGCAACTTTTTAAAACTGAACATTTTCGCCTACAAGCTCCTCACGTTCCATCTTCACCTAACTCCATAGACAATAAATTAAATAAACCATCTTGCTGCTTCAGGTTTTGCGGCCTCCGTTACATGACATCAGCCCCCCACAAAGAAAATAGGTAAACACAATGCGTTAATTGCGTTAATATTTCGTAGAACGTGGGCTTCGGTCTTGACTTCGGACTTCGACTGTATTTGGAAACCAACAGACTTCGGTCTCGACCCTTCAAAGACTCGGTCTTGACTCGGACTCGGCACAGGCGGTCTCGTCCCCATCACTATGGTAGACGCTCCGTTCGTTTCTCACACGCTGGTTTCACAGCAAACTGCGCGCAGCCAATGGGCGTATGAAACGTCATCACGTAGCATTACAGCACAGTGGTCATGGGAAATGTAGGAAGTACTGCCAGGGGGATATATGACCAAGAACAGAGCCTAATGTATCATGCATGTAATGCCTCATGCATCACAGGCCAAACTGGCTAGTAAGTTTTTATTAACACCCGCCAAAATAAATTTGAACCCGCATTTGGTGGGTTGGTGGGTGTTAATTTAGAACCCTGCTTATATCACTGACAACAGTAGTCCAGCCAAGATATTGTCATTTAAAAAGTGAAGTTGCAGCCCTCAACTGATGTTGATGTTGTCATGCTGTGTTTTGGCCTGATGCGCCACCCTCCACCTATCTACTAATCACGAAGTCAGTAGTGTTTCGGCATCCTGGTTGCCAGTTCTGCCAGTCAGGGGGTAGGGGGACGGGATACACCGCTCTACAGTAATTTTAAAGTGATTGCACTACCAGTTTTGGCCACAATCTTACATACGGTTCCTTTAACTTCCCATGGAAAGTTTCCAGAAATTTACCGGACATTTTCCGCCCCTTTGCAACCCTAGTCGTAAAGTTAGCTGGTACAAACTACACCTCTCGACCTGTGGTAGAAGCATAGTAGAAAAATTTCAGGGGATTTTCATGTGAAAGACTGCACTAACTCCAGATTTGTGTACAAATTGATAATTATAAACGGATTTAAGTTTCTGGTTGATATCATACACTTCTAACCACCATACATCCATATTTTGAAATGGCTTAGGCATAAAATATATTATTTGAAAGCCAATTTGCAGCCACGTGCACACAAGTAAAAGTCACACATCTGCAGATAATAATACAAGGTGCACGCTTGTGATCAGTCAGTTGAGAATATGTAGCCTTTGATTTTAACATTGTCATGGAGTGGGGGGATAATATGATCTGCATAATAGATAGACTTATAGGTAAACAATGGTGAGAATATTGTAGTCAAAATAACTATTTCAATCCAGATTCGAACTCTTGGACAGCTGACTGTCATGTGCTGCACATCGCAGGCTATCATCAGCCTTATTGCACTGCACAGAGATGACGGTGTAAACAAGTGAATAGAGGGTAAATAACAATAGAGTATACAACAGTTTCACCAGCACATTTAAATGACTAATGTTTAAAAGTGAATTCAAAGCAGTCGTTAATTTACAAGGTCAGCCTATATGAACCAATGAATTAACTTGATGACCCTGAATTACAAAAAAAAAGAGAGAGAGATGATTTCATACATCATTACTGTAAGTCTGTTATTTGCAGGTGTCAGTCCGCGTGTTAGGCTACTATATGTAATGACCACCTTAGTCCAGACTACTGAACTTTGGAAGTATGATAGTTTTGGGAAACAGTTTTAACTTAGATGTTGGTTAGTTGACTGGTGCTGCCTGAGAAGAGGACTGGACTGAAACACCTGCACAACCAAGCCAGCTTGGAGGAGAGGATATGCATTGAACCTGCTCACCAATGCCAAAAAGGACCTCCTGGCCCAGACATCAATTGTGGTTTTATTTTGTGAAATAAAAAGACCATACATTTGAGTAATTCTTGCCTAATTATTATTATGTTTATTAAAATGTGTATTTTATAAATATGTTGTAATTGCATTGGCAGTAAGTTGCTAATGGCAAATATTCATTCCCTTTGACACATGAGAAACATTAGAGTGGGCAGTGTTGCAGTGGCTCTCATTTTTTTCTACAAATGCTGACTTGCACTACATACTTGGTTCCCCTCTTACTTTGTAACTTTTTCCACCAAATGTATGTAATAAATTACTTTTTGTTCAAATTCACTTTTGGTGTGATCTCCCCATTGCTCCACCATAAGCCATGTGCACCATGACAAATGTCTTATGATTTAAGTTACACACATGCTGTCTGGGGATTAGTAAACTATATGCATGTGGGCCTACTAATGATTTTAAAACAGTATGTGTATTTACTATTGTTGATGTTGAGACACTTGCACACTGTATACTACCACACCTGTGTTGGCCCTGAATGAAATAGTCTACCCAGGTTAACATGTCTTGCACTTTATCACAATACTAAAGCGTCTGATACCTTAGTGATTGAGTTTATGTACGACACTATATGAACACAGATTTCTTCCTAAGATAGTTTTGCTGTAGTCCAACTCCAGTGTGAAATAACTAGACTAGCACCTTGCAAAATCAATGCTTCCCCAACTTTTTTGCTGACGCAAATGTAACCAGCTGAACACCACATTTGCCATTACTTGTATACTGCAAAGATGACGTTTAGTCTCTGTGTTTTGAGATAAAATGCAGAAGGCCGAACTTCATTATGAGGTAGGACAACATTGTTACTGTCTTCCTTCCCATAAGCGACATAAAGGCACTTTGTGATTATCTGAAGCCAACTGATTAGCCAACTGGAAATGTAGCTTACGTTATAACGGGTATTGAGAGTTTGACTAATACATAGGTGCCAACTCTCACGCATTGGCCGTGAGACACACGCATTTGATTGGTTTCACACACTCACACGCCACACCCCCGATTTCTCACGCTGAAGTGTCAACCCGGTCGGTCAGATGCCTGAAAAATGAGTTTAGCCTATCTATAGATCTACCTGTTGAGCCACGGTTATGCTTTCAGAGACGGTGAGAGCGTTCAAGAGCACCCCCTGTTGTGGAATTTTATACATTTTCTCTCATTTGCGATGCTACTTCAGAAGCCATCCCAGGCGCATTCCCCCCGCATTTCCCCGGCTTCAGGTATGCTTTGAGTATTATTGAGTATTTTTCACGCTGAAGTGTCAACCTGGTAGGTCAAATACCTGGCAGATGAGGTTCAACTAAACTAAACCTATATATGATATCACACATCAGGTGAACGTGCGGAATCTAAGCTATTATTAGCGCCAAGTTGCTGTGATATATGGTTCGCGAGAAAATTAACATTGAACCGACGTGCAATTTAGGCTAATCATATTTGCATTTTGCACACAGTGCACACCCATTACTCTCGGTTTAATATTTCACTAACCCTTCACACAACACGTGGCAAACCCAATATCACAATAAACAGCAAACCGTACCGAATACGAGGATATAAAGCATGCCTTTGTGCAATAAGTGGTTCCTGAGTAATCCGGTTTGCAATTGCAACACATTTCTACATAGCCTCATTGGGGCGAAATTATAATGTATTCTAATGTAAACTATTTGTCAGTAGGCCTACATACATTTTTGTAAATTGCTCAGCCATAGATTATCGCACTATCATGGTTCTTATATTGTCAGGTTCCAGCCAATCCCATTACAGATAAATGAATATATTTATATTGCCATGCTTCCTAGTGACATTAATGCAAAAATATGAAGAAAATCAAATAACGAGACACAAATATTGATATAAAGCCTGACATAAGCCATATGCAAACATTCACATCATGCAGATATGGGTACATCCTGAAAAAGGAATAGCATGTAGGCTATAGGCTATGGCCATTACAATGACCAATATATTATCTTAAATAAACTATCTGAATAACACAGGTGACCACTTCTGCATAATTTCATGGAGTGCTGAAATGTCAACACATTTTTTAACATTTCTGAACTGTGAAATGTAGCATATGTTTTTGTGGTTGTGAACATATTGCAATATCACCATAACTATTCCACCTGTGTGTGCATGGTTATAATTCTGAAGTGCAAAATAGTTTAGGCTACAGCACAAATATTTCCATAAAAATAAGCAAGTCTGACCTCTGAATTTATTTTGAAAGTGCACCTGATTGATGCATTTAAAAGTTAAAATATACAAATATTTCTTAAATTCTTACAAAACACCCACCCACTTTTTAAAATTGTTAGTTTGGACCCCCTCACTTTTGCCGTGTGAAATACCAGTGCTGTTTTCAGCATCTGTTTAGCGCTTCATTGTCATTTTCATTGGATTCACGGTTTAGTTTGATATTTAATTTACTTTTGGACTGTTTGATTATATTGTTAAATGTTGGGACTGATGGGCACTGAAATCTGGGGAGGTATTTGATAATCACTATTACGTTCCATGTAGTTGAAAGAGTGTCGGGGATTTCAAACAAACCATCCGCTTTCATCTCGTTCATTGAACGTCTCATGGTGCTGTAATGGAAACCTTATTGCGTAGCCAAGTAGCCTATTGAGTTATTTTTAAATTATGCATGATTTACTTTTTATTAATTTCGTAGGCTGGCTTTATTTTGTTATATAGAAGTATCTAAATAACCTGTTAAAATGTACCAGAATTCAGAAAATCTAGTCCAAAAAAAAATGTCTGCGGGAGGACCCCCATACCCCCTCTCTGAAATGTCCCACCCACTTTCACAATGCCTCCGACGCCCATGGTCCTAGTAGTAGGCTAGATCCCTTTGATACCAATGTTCATTTAACTCTGAGACCCTGGTCCCAGGGATGGATTACTGCATCGGCCTTCCGGCCCAGACCTAGGGGCCCAAGGTGTCAGGGGCCCTGAAGCCCAAGCCTTTGCATGGAATCATTGCCTCAATATCAACACATCAGGATGTAGGCTATGAATCTGATTGAATTTAGTATTGGCCATCCCAAAATGCTAGCCTGGCGAGCCAGACCCACATTAAAACGTTCGCAGTGCTCAGTCCGAGGGGGGATAATCGGGTTGTCTTTCAAATTCCCTCTGCACGCAATAGGACAGCACTGAGTCCCATGCTTTTTTCCACCAGCCAGAGCTAGTTGGCTAGTTCAAACTTTTGCCATCTCAAAACAAGCTTAACTCGTGTCACACTGTTGGCCAACAGCAATATCCATCTTCTTTGTTTTCAAGTAGCAGGGAATTCAAGCCAAACTGTTGCAACTCTGCCATCAATCATTATGTTATGCCCCCCTAACGACTCTATAGACGATTTGATTGGCCTGATAGAAGTTTAATTTTTCGAGCTCACAAGCCAATGGAGAGTTGCTAGACTAGCCCTGGAAGCAAATGTAATTTGCTGCCGCTAGGGTGTGTCTAGATTTCTAAGCTACCAAAATGCACCAGAAATCACATCAAACAAATGAAAAAAATGAAAGTTCATAATCCGTCCATGCCTGGTCCCTACACCTGAGAACCACTGATGTACGTTTTTTTTACTGTACGGTATAATGCTGAATGAGCCAAACAAAAATTTCCGCAGCAAAATGTTGGTTGGCCCCACCAAATCTCACTCCAAGGTTTTTTGAAAAGTTGGCAGCCCTGCTAATAATGTGGACGAGGAAGATGAACAGTGCCTATAGTAGCCTACGAACAGGTTGGCATATTTAGCGAACCTATTTGTAGCCTATCTTTAAGATACATTTATAACGAAACTCAATATCCAACATGACAGTAGCCAAGGCTATTTCAGTGTTTTCAAGCAGGCCTAGCTTCAGATAGTTAGCTTCAGACAACCCCAAGTAGGCCTAGGCTATCTTATATTATCACAGACGCCGTAAAATAGGCTACAAGTTTGACGCTGGTTATCGTTTCAATAAAACCTTAAAACGAAAGAGTCAGGGCTAATTTTATTTCACCAGATACATATTCCATCTTCTCTCCTATACAGTGTACAATATAGGCTATCTATTTCGTGACTGACGAATTTAAATTCTCCCTTTTCATACGTGTTTAGTCAGTGTTTCACGAAGATTCTAAGAGACATTCACCTAGAAATTAACAGCTGATCGAACGTGATTATTACGCCATCCGAACTTTTTCGCAAGCCGAACTTATTAAGGTTTTGCACCTACGTCATAATGTCATGTGACCGTTTGTTTACAACTAGAGTGGTAGGCAAGAATGCAGGCAAGGCACTGCAGAGAGTGGTAGGCAAGTCTACAACAGTCGGGCTGCATAGGCTACACATAGTTACAAATAGCTTCAAAATTGAAATTTTAATATCAAATATTGACCGATGATGCCGACCACTTGTGTAGGCCCTAACAGTTGGTTTTACAATAAGAAGCAAAAAGGCTTAATTTAACGACCGTTTATCCTACCTATCCCTCGCATGGTTGTGGAGGATGATCGTTAGCAGCTGTGAAGTCTTATTCTCAAGATAGCCTAATGGTGTAGCCTACTGTCTACGAAGATGTAGGCTAAAATACTACTATCTACAGTCATCCAAAAATGAATTGCCAGAGATAGGCTATGAAGGGAAAAAAGTGCAGCATTTTAAACATGGCAAGATTATTTTTACCGAACAGTTTGTTCTAATTTGTCTCGTGAAATTGGTGCTTGTGGACATCAATCACCTATCTTCTGTCCTTCTATTTCAAGTTATCATGAGTGTCATTTGATTATATAATCACAACAAATGCTAATAAATGAAAACAGAATAGGCTTATGTGCTATAGGCTAACGTTATAGGTCATGCTAACTCCCTGCGTATGTCAAAATAAACTGATTTGATCCTAATTGTTTAGCGATCACACACAACTTAACACAGCAACCTCAAACACCACTGTTGAACCTAGGGCTACTGCTTCAGTCATGTAAGAAATAAGCAGTTTATGAATTATCTTTACCCATTTAATCAAGTCCACATGACCAAAATAACAACATATTTAAAGGTTGAGCTAGCATAACAGCCTAATATAGGCGATGCTGCAATGGATAACTAATAAAAAGTTTCATACAATTAATGAACTTTATCACTCACATTCTGAGTTTTTCTGGGGGTTATATATCCATGCAGATCGCCTTCAATAAGCCATCGCTGTTATATGATATAATATGTTACAGGATTCGCCCATTAATGTTACATGATGCTGACTGACTCTGGCTATAACAGTAGGCTACCGCTTTAACGCCTGCTGAGTCTACTGCCTACCAATAACGCCTGCTGAGTCTACTGCCTACCAAGACCTGTCGCTGTTCAGTTGAAGTTAAATGATCAAATATTGTTTGATTTTGTGTCAGCTTTCAGAAGGAAGACATGTTCCTTTCTGGTCAAATTTCACAGCTTCTAAGAAAGGCTATTGTCTTCGTGTAAACCGAGTTTTGAACAGAGAAAAAAAGTTAGGCTACATGCAGGTTCTCCCATAACGCTATCGATACAGATCAATGCACCAAATCAGGGCGATTTTAGCTAAAACAACGCTCCTGTGACAGGCTATCAAATATTGAACAATGGGATAACGTTTCATCATCACCTTTATTGATGCCTGAAATGTTGACATTGCTGAAATACAGAGATGTAGCCTACTGAGAGGCAGCTGCAGACAACGATGTTCAATGGGTTCAACTTGTCCCTTGCCTACCAGCTGGATGTAAACAAAGCCATAGAACCTAGAATACGTCACATGAAAAACGTTAATTGTTCATGACAGCACCTTTAACTTTCGCTGGCCTTTCGAATGTCTTAATTTCACTCTCACGTTATCCACTTAAACTTTCCTACTTGCTAGATTTGACCAATATTCCATAGCCTACGTGCACAAGTAGTTTGAGTAGAACTACTGGTCTTCATTATCTCCCTGCTTGCTCACATCTTATGTATTGTATATTTCATGATTGCTAAACGCTTGATTCCTTTTAATGTTGTCATCAGTTAACTTCATTCAACTGCGCTTGTGATTGAATCGTGCCATTCAGTTGTTAACGTTCGCGGAGAAAGGCACTGATAACCCGATGAACGGCAGGTTTGATGAATGCCATGTTGACATAAGTGTGTGTGTGTATGTGTGTGTGTCTGCGTGTGTGTGTGATAAATAGCATGTTACCATAAGTGTGTGTGTGTATGTATGTGTGTGTCTGCGTGTGTGTGTGATAAATATCACATTACCATAAGTGTGTGTGTGTGTGTGTGTGTGTGTGTGTGTGTGTCTGATGTCTGCTCAGTAGTGTTTCCAACTCGATGTGATAAGGTGTAGATGGGGGCGGGGATTAAAGTCTGAGTCAAAGTTTGTGTCAAAGTCTGTTTTTTAGTGGTCACTTCAAAGTCCAAGATTTACACATGAAGGAAGAAATACAGTTTTTTTCAGTCGCTAACAAGCGTTTGTCCCATTTTCAAAACTCTAAACACAATTAGCACAGCATCGGTCTTTTGTGGCCATACCATTCACACGTCATGTCGTTTTCACACAATATGCAGTCATTGAACACATTTCCGCAATGCTTACATTTTCTTAACAGACAAGCTATACCTCCCAACAAAACGATGGATTGTTTTTGTAGTATTTACTAATGTTAACACACAACATCCCACAATAGCAAACACAATATTCCAAACCTTAGATACACTATCAAAACCTCTGCTTCTGCTATCAAATGGTTTTATCTCAGGTGCATCATTTGGATAATATCAGATGCGATGTTGATGAAAACATGTGGCCTAAACTTTAAAGATCGCAGAGATGAGATACAGTAATTTTGTGCTTTTTTAGTTCTCCCTTTTATCTGGGCTTTTGTTGTTGTTTTTGTTCAGAATGCTCTTGTGTGTTTCATGGATATTTTGTTCACTGTAAGCAATACTGTAAAAAACTTTTCTGTTCTATCATACTGTAAACAGTATTTCTACTGTACCTCCTGTAGTGAACAGTAAAGGGAAAAAAACTGATTTGCTTTTTACTGGAATGCTTTTGAATGTGAACATAACATGTGGACATACAGTTCCCAACCAAGAAATTTAGTGTAAAAACTGTGGATAGAGCATGTTTTGCATGCAAATACCTGTAAAACTGAAACATAAAAGTCTATGCAGTTTTTGTAATGTCAACAATAGCCAGTATTTTGAAACCTGGTGTACTTTGATTGACTGCATGTACCTTGTGAAGAGAAAACAAGTGGGGGGTGTGTTAAGCAATCTAAATAATTAGGCATTGTTCTAAGACACACATACATGAAGTATGAGCTATGTGTGGGAGAGAGGCCTTTTCAACAGGATGAATTTCTATTCACACCTCACTACACACTATCAACACCCACACTGCACACTATCAACACCCACACTGCACACTATCAACACCCACACTACACACACCATCACTACACACTACATACACCCACACTGCACACTATCAACACCCACACTGCACACTATCAACACCATCACTACACACTACATACACCCACACTGCACACTATCAACACCCACACTACACACTACATACACCCACACTGCACACTATCAACAACCACACTGCACACTATCAACACCCACACTACATACACCATCACTACACACTACATACACCCACACTGCACACTATCAACACCCACACTGCACACTATCAACACCATCACTACACACTACATACACCCACACTGCACACTATCAACACCCACACTACACACTACATACACCCACACTGCACACTATCTACACCCACACTACACACTACATACACCCACACTATCAACACCCACACAGCACACTATCAACACCCACACTGCACACTACATACACCCACACTGCACACTATCTACACCCACACTACACACTACATACACCCACACTATCAACACCCACACTGCACACTATCTACACCCACACTACACACACCCACACTGCACACTATCTACACCCACACTACACACTACATACACCCACACTATCAACACCCACACTGCACACTACATACTGTACACCCACACTACACACTATCAACACCCTCACCTTACACACTACATACACCCATACTACACACTACATACACCCACACTGCACACTACATACACCCACACTGCACACTACATACACCCACACTGCACACTATCAACACCCACACAGCACACTATCAACACCCACACTGCACACTACATACACCCACACTATCAACACCCACACAGCACACTATCAACACCCACTCTGCACACTACATACACCCACACTATCAACACCCACACAGCACACTATCAACACCCACTCTGCACACTACATACACCCACACTATCAACACCCACACAGCACACCATCAACACCCACACTGCATACTACATACACCCACACTGCACACTACATACACCCACACTGCACACTATCAACACCCACACTGCATACTACATACACCCACACTGCATACTACATACACCCACACTGCACACTACATACACCCACACTGCACACTACATACACCCACACTACATACTACATACACCCACACTGCACAATGCATACTACATACACCCACACTGCATACTACATACACCCACACTGCATACTACATACACCCACACTGCACACTACATACACCCACACTACATACACCCACACTGCATACTACATACACCCACACTGCACACTACATACACCCACACTGCACACTACATACACCCACACTGCACACTACATACACCCACACTGCACACTATCAACACCCACACAGCACACTATCAACACCCACACTGCACACTACATACACCCACACTATCAACACCCACACAGCACACTATCAACACCCACTCTGCACACTACATACACCCACACTATCAACACCCACACAGCACACTATCAACACCCACTCTGCACACTACATACACCCACACTATCAACACCCACACAGCACACCATCAACACCCACACTGCATACTACATACACCCACACTGCACACTACATACACCCACACTGCACACTATCAACACCCACACTGCATACTACATACACCCACACTGCATACTACATACACCCACACTGCACACTACATACACCCACACTGCACACTACATACACCCACACTACATACTACATACACCCACACTGCACAATGCATACTACATACACCCACACTGCATACTACATACACCCACACTGCATACTACATACACCCACACTGCACACTACATACACCCACACTACATACACCCACACTGCATACTACATACACCCACACTGCACACTACATACACCCACACTACATACACCCACACTGCATACTACATACACCCACACTACACACTACATACACCCACACTGCATACTACATACACCCACACTGCACACTACATACACCCACACTGCATACTACATACATCCACACTACACACTACATACACCCACACTGCACACTACATACACCCACACTGCATACTACATACACCCAGGGTTCTAAAGTTACCAGCCAATCAGAATTTCCACTAGGGATTTTGTTTCCCTTCATGATTTCATTTGATAAGTTTCTTATATTAAAAAGGAGATATCAATCATCATCAACAATGACAAGCCAGCTGGAACCTGCCACTCGTTTTCTCTCCCTCTCGTGCATAAAGTATCATCTTTATGTAACATGCTGTTGGTTCATGTTGACATTGTACATTTTCTCTAACAAGAGTGAAAAAACAGTTTGCAGTAAAGCTACTATATATTGGCTAAATGTTGGTCCCCCACCCACACTATCAACACCCACACTACACACTATATACACCCACACTGCTCTGGTAAGAACTGATTCTTACCAGTGGGGATCTACAAATGATAAAAGTTTGGATTACTTTGAGCATTTGGGTGGCAGAGCCAGGCAGTGTTTATTGGAAGAGTGCAACGGTCAGGAGGTAGCATATGAGGTCATGAGGTAGCATATGAGGTCAGGAGGTAGCATATGCCTGAATGAGAGCATTATTTGTTTGGCAAACAAAACACACAGCATGTGTTATTTACCTCTGTGATATGTGAACAGTGCTACGTAAGCAAATACTCCTACAGCTTAACTCGCCTTGTTGAGTGACTAGTTCTCTGTCTAGACACAGACTAGATGAGGGCGTGTCTCTTTTGTGATGTCTATATTGATGATGGTCTGAACAGGAAGAAAACATTTTGCACCAGCTAGCACTCTGCACCTCGTCATCTTATTTTCAAGAATTAAAACAATCTTTGCATTAGCAACAGGTGGTGTACCAGGTATCTAAGTTGATTGAACACCCCACAATACGTAAGGGATAATGTATAGAACGGCGGTCATTATCGGGAAATAGGTCCCAACAGGGCGAACCGGACCCCGATGTGCAGTGGAGGGGTCTTGTTCTGCCCTGAAGGGACCTATTTCCCGACACTAACTGGCGTTCTATACATTATCCTGCTTATTACACGGCTACTTGCCAAACCTTGACAGCGGTCTGTTATACTTAGCGATGGTCTGTTATCAAGAATTAGCAGACCTCCGAATGTTGGGATGGCCCATTCAAGTGAATAGAGCATTCTGCAGCACTATGAAGAGCCGTGTAATAATTCACATTAACAACCTACACTGTACACTGTAGTGTACTACACATTAACACCCTACACTGTAGTGCACTACACATTAACACCCTACACTGTAGTGCACTACACATTAACACCCTACACTGTACACTGTAGTGCACTACACATTAACACCCTACACTGTAGTGTACTACACATTAACAACCTAAAGTGTAGTGCACTACACATTAACACCCTACACTGTACACTGTAGTGTACTACACATTAACACCCTACACTGTAGTGCACTACACATTAACACCCTACACTGTAGTGCACTACACATTAACACCCTACACTGTACACTGTAGTGTACTACACATTAACACCCTACACTGTAGTGCACTACACATTAACACCCTACACTGTACACTGTAGTGTACTACACATTAACACCCTACACTGTAGTGTACTATACATTAACACCCTACACTGTAGTGCACTACACAGTAACACCCTACACTGTAGTGTACAACACCCTACACGTTAGTGTACTACACATTAACACCCTACACTGTAGTGTACAACACCCTACACTGTAGTGCACTACACATTAACACCCTACACTGTAGTGTACTACACATTAACCCCCTACACTGTAGTGCACTACACATTAACACCCTACACTGTAGTGTACAACACCCTACACTGTAGTGCACTACACATTAACACCCTACACTGTAGTGTACTACACATTAACACCTTACACTGTAGAGTACTACACATTAACACCCTACACTGTAGTGCACTACACATTAACACCCTACACTGTAGTGCACTACACATTAACACCCTACACTGTAGTGCACTACACATTAACACCCTACACTGTACACTGTGGTGTACTACACATTAACACCCTACACTGTAGTGTACTATACATTAACACCCTACACTGTAGTGCACTACACATTAACACCCTACACTGTAGTGTACAACACCCTACACGTTAGTGTACTACACATTAACACCCTACACTGTAGTGTACAACACCCTACACTGTAGTGCACTACACATTAACACCCTACACTGTAGTGTACAACACCCTACACTGTAGTGCACTACACATTAACACCCTACACTGTAGAGTACTACACATTAACAGCCTACACAGTATTGCACTACACATTAACACCCTACACTGTAGAGTACTACACATTAACACTCTACACTGTAGTGTACAACACCCTACACTGTAGTGTACTACACATTAACACCCTACACTGTAGTGCACTACACATTAACACCCTACACTGTACACTGTAGTGCACTACACATTAACACCCTACACTGTAGTGCACTACACATTAACACCCTACACTGTAGTGTACTACACATTAACCCCCTACACTGTAGTGCACTACACATTAACACCCTACACTGTACACTGTAGAGTACTACACATTAACACCCTACACTGTAGTGCACTACACATTAACACCCTACACTGTAGTGTACTGCACATTAACACTGTACACTGTAGTGCACTACACATTAACATACGTGTGTGTGTGTGTGTGTGTGTGTGTGTGTGTCCGTGTGTGTTTCAGACACACTCTTGCCTATTACACACACACACACCTACACATTGGGCAGCCGTGGCCCACTGGTTAGCCACGGAGGGTTGCCGGTTCGAGCCCCGACCAGTGGACTGCGGCTGAAGTGCCCTTGAGCAAGGCACCTAACCCCTCACTGCTCCCCCCGCCGGGCAGTTAAGCAGGCAGCTCACTGCTGGGATTAGTGTGTGCTTCACCTCACTGTGTGTTCACTGTGTGCAGTGTGTTTCACTAATTCACCGATTGGGTTAAATGCAGAGACCAAATTTCCCTCACGGGATCAAAAAAGTATATATACTTATATACTATATATACATGGACAATCACACACACACACATCGACTTTACACACCCTCTGTCTGTCACACACACACACACACACACACACACACCCTCTGTCTGTCTCTCTCTCTCACACACACACTCATGGAAAAGAATGAAACCTGTCACACAAGTTCCTATTGTCACCATGGTAACACCATTGTTTCACCTGAAGGGAGAGTAGCCAGCGGCGTCACCGTGGTAACACAATTTAAACCATTACAACTAGAAAAACCATTCCAACCTGCATGTGCTCCCAGGTGAGTCGTAGAGGAGCCTATG